>NC_056738.1:558531209-558693709 GCF_019279795.1 Protopterus annectens | reverse complement strand
ACCTCCAGAACATTGCCTACTTCAAAATGCTATAAAACAATTGATTTTTAGGTGGCGCACCCATACTCCTTATCTCTGTGTATACTGCAGCCAAGGGGGAAAAGAAGAAACCATATTCCGAGAGAAATAAAGAAGAAGAAAAATCACCTTTTTCCTTTCTGTTAATCATGCAGCCTCACACTAATGTGCACCACTTGTGATAAATCGAGCTGTGACATACTGAGGCACTGACAGCACAAAAAAAGTGATCTCACAAAAGTGATATTGTAAGATTAGCCAAATGAACTCAGTATAAACAGTAGCACTGTCCTCTTGATAGCTGAAGTTCACACTGGCATATTAATCTTTGTGCGTTCTTTTATGGAGGATATCTATGTAATCCTCCTAGAAGTTATCGAGTGCCCATAAAGAAAGGAAGTAAAACATTAAAATATATATCAAATGCTATTGTTACATGTTTTGATTGGGGATAGTTATTCACACGATTTCTTTCATTTCATTCACAAGCTCATTGCATTTAAACTCTTTATGTACGTATGTGCACAAAAGGAACATAGTATTCTTCAGGGCTCAGTCTCATCTGTGGTGCAGTAACCCATCTGTTCTCTCCACTAAATGTAGCGAGCAGGGAGGGACTTGGCCCTGCAAAAGTGGTTTTTTTTTCAATATTTCAAAGTTTGATATTTTTTGTTTTGTAACTTTGTAATTTTGATGTATTGAATGTAATCCTATTTTACATGTACTTATAGTTGTCTTATCTGTCTGTCAGTCTATCTATCTATCTATCTGTCTATCTTTCTGTCTATCTATCTATCTAGGGGCTGTGTTTTAGATATGTTTTACAAACTTTACCTCTAGCATCCCTAGTTAGCCATGTTGCTAGGTTGGCTTTTAGTTCCTATAGGGGCATGCTCATTTAGAATGCTTAGAAATGTTTTGTTGGATAGTTTCACATCATCATCAAGTGGTAAAGTTTTATGTGCACTCCAGTTATATAACTTTAATGCTCTGATGGAGGCTTCTCTCTGGAAATCGGTGAGATTCCTTACTGTATTACAGCAGTGGAGTTTCTGATTCAAGTTCTGGCATCAGACTGCAAAAGTAGGGGAGATGGTTGCTTAGTGTGTCTGGCAGACTGTGATGCTGTTTTCTTGTGCAGAGATGTGGGAATCCATTCTAGAGTTGCTTTATGGTATTGAGCTGGAATATTGATTATCTGTGCAAAGCCATAGAGTTGTACTGCATTGTATTAGAAGGGTTATCTGAGTTTATTATGTGCCATTCAATGATCCTTTCACCCAATATAATTGATTCTTAATGCATATTTATGGAGATTGAGCAGATAATCTCCTCTACTATAAGAATGTTATTAGCTGAAGGTATGTGTAAGCTATTTTGGTTACCTTTTTATTCGTATTGAGTTTAAGTATGACATATGTAATACTGCATGTTTGAATTATGACATGGTGTGACAGAAAAAGAGAGTTTCAGGATATTGCAACTCTACCTGCTTCTTTATATTACCTTTGTAGCTTGATTATATTATATCCAGGTGGAGATTCTTTTGTCTTTTGTTTCCTGGTTGATCTGGGTCTCTGTAATCATCATGATAGCAGGACAGTTATAAATAAAGTATGAACTTCAGGCAATTCATTAATGTAAAAGAGACATAGTCATGTCTTATAGTGAAGGTGATTAGGGGTATCTAATGGAAGTACTCAATAAAAGTGGTGGAGTTTGAGATGGGTCAAGATTAGGATAGATGTCACCATTTCATTTTAAAAATGAGTATTTGTGATGATAATGTCTGAGGCATTTTACTTGAATTTATGTTTTATAGCTATTTCACTGATCTGTAGGTTATGATATGAGTAACTGATTTTTAAAGAGTTCAATAGAGGTGGTTTGCTGTAAAATGAAGAGATGGGAAAGTGATGGTTTATATTGTTATGGATATGTTCCAGAGTTTTTGTAGAGGGTGAGTTGTTTGGTGATAGCTGGTGGTGACATGTTCTAAGTTGTGTTACCACAGTGAGGTTGACAAACAAAGAAGTTGTAGAAGAGCCGTCGGATAGTAAAATGGCTTCATCAGATCCAAGTTTCTCAGATTCAAAATTCCACAATTGTAACCCAATTGATTCTATAAGCCTTGGGATCAATGTCTGCAGCTACAGTTCTACTTTCCTTAGCAAGATTTCACATGAGAATTCTTCCATGTATGCTAGCCACATGTCTGCCCAGATAAAGATTACTCAGGCATACAATACAAAAGATACCTTTGGTGGTGGAAAAGACAAGGTACTGGAAGGCCTTCCTTTCATTCTCCATCAGCCCAAGTTCATAGTGTCCATGGAAGACAAGGTACTGGAAGGCCTTCCTTTCATTCTCCATCAGCCCAAGTTCATAGTGTCCATGGACGCTTCCAAGATTAGGTGGGGGGACACTTTCTGGGGAAGACAGCCCAAGGCACTTGGTCCCACGAAGGGGCCAATATGCATATCATGTCCTGGAAATGAGAGTAGTGCTATTAACATTGCAGGTCTTCCAAGACTCTCTCCCTTTTGAGACAATGGAAATTCAGACCGACAATATGTCAGTGGTTTGATATATCAACAAACAAGGAGGAACCAGGTCTTATCCCTCATGTCAAGAAGCTCTAAGTGTGTGACAATGGATGATCTTATCCAACCAATTCCTAATGGCAATGCACATTCTGGGGCAATACAGTGTGATAGCAGACAAACTGAACTGGTGCATTGTACTACCTCACAAGTGGCCTCTCAACATGAAGGTGGCAGAAATTATTTTTTGCCAGTGGAGCCAGCCTTGCTGCCACCTCTTTGCATCTCCCCTAAACAACAAGTGCAGTAGCTTCTTTGCCCTAATCTCCCCACTGGGAGAATCACTGAGACATGCTCTACTGTACAATTGACCCCGCTTTTCTCCTCTATGAGTAACCTGCAACTCCCTTGATCCCCAAATTTTTGCAGAAAGCTTTCCAGTTGAAAAGCAAAGTCGTCCTCATTGCACCTTACTGGTCTCAACAGATTTGATTCCCCTTTCTTTGGCCTCATCTTATCTACCAACCTTGGGTTCTGGATCTGATTCCACGCCTCCTGTCTCACCCAGTAGGCAAGATTTACCCGGATATCTCAAACCTAAAGCTGAAAGTGTGGTTTCTCTACTTCCATTGATAGCCAGACAGCATATGCTCCCTTCCCCAGTCTGTCATATACTTCTGTCTTCTCACAAACCATCCACAGGAAAATGTTACAGAAGTAAAGGGAAAATGTTTTGTTTTATGGGCACATCAGAGACACATTGACCTGTTTTCAGTTACTGTGCATAGTTTTCTTAAATTTTTGGCAACAACTTTCAACAAAGGAGATAGCTCTTCAACTGTTTGAGTTCAACTAGCTGCCATCTCTAATTTTCACATAATAATTGGGAATTCCTCCCTGGCTTCATCAAGATTTTGTATGGACTTCTTGAAAGGTACCATTCTTTTGAGACCTCATTATAAGGAGCCACCTCCTCCATGGGACCTAACTTTAGTATTACAGGCCTTAACTCATTCCCCATTTTAATCAGCAGCTAAATGTGATCTAAAGTTTCTGTCCTGGAAAACTATATTTTTGGTAGCCATTACCTCTTCCAAAAGGATGTCAGAACTCCAAGTATTGTCTTCTAAACCTCTGTATTTGATTTTTCTTAGGGACAGGGTGACATTACAAACCAATCCTTCTTTACTTTCTAAGGTGGTGTCAGAAGCAAATATCAATCAATTCATTTATCTGCCAGTTTTTCTTTTCAAATTTTAGTAACAAAGGTGAATATAACTTGCACTTATTGGACATTTACAGACAATTATGCTTCTACTTACATAAAACAAAGGACATCAGAAAAAGCAGATTGATTATTTATATTTTTTGCAGATTCAAAATTGGGTAAGCCAGCTACAAAGGTAACTTGGGCAAGATGGCTTATGGATTGCATATCTTTTGTCTGCAACAAGCTGGATCTGTCCTTGCCAAAACCTTTAAAAGCCCATTCAACCAGATCCATGGCAACATCTTCAATATTTTTATCTAAGGCTTCCATGGATGACATATGTGCAGCTACAACATGGGCTAATTATCATACCTTTATTACTCATTACAAGTTGGATATAGTCTTGAAGGAAAGAGCAGCCTTTGGCTCAATTGTGCTCAGAAATATCCTTTCTTAGAGTCCACCTGGGATTTCAGGTAGCTGCTGACTCTGTCGCAACTGTTGAGGAATGAATGAAAATCAACAACATCAGATAAAGAAGTGATGCACTCACCATAACTTTCCATCTATGTTGTCCATTGTCATTCTTCCTCAACTCCCCCCCCCCCACACGCCCCTTCCTTTTTCAACTAATGTCTTCTGGAATGTTTCTTATATTATGTAAAATAGCAAACAAGATCTGAGGGGTGTTAGGGGATAGTGCATTATGGGTAAGGGACATACCTCTCTACCTCATTGAGCAAGATATCTGGATAAAGCCATAAATAATGGGGGGGGGGACAAAGGCCCCAAAATAGGGACACTTTTTAAATATTGCTCTTACAAACTTAGAAAGTAGATAGAGCAACAGGTTTTGCATTAGCATAAATTTTCTGAAGGGTATGAAGTTTGAAACTCAAACAACTGTCATTATTTTCTGACTTCAACCCTCAATTATTTACCAGTGGTTTGCTAGAAATCACAATTTTATGACAAACAGACCAAAAATAGGAAGCATAAATCTAGACATTCTGCAAAAATCTGTACAGTTGAGAGGTATGGGAGGAGCTCAGGAGTTTGCTAATGGCCATGAGCTAAAATAATGGCCAAGTTGGATCCAAGGATCGAATCTGAACCCCAACTGTCCCAACTGTTGAGGAAGAATGAAAAGGACAACACAGATGGAATGTTATGGTGAGTACATACGTTTATTTTTTCTGTCTCTCTGACACATTTTTTTAAAAATCCCATTACTCCTCAGAATATCTGAAGTAGTTGCACAACTAATATGAGGGAAGGGGCTTGAGTCTAGGGAGAATCACAATGATATTAGAAGCAAAAATTCAAAAACAGGTTTTCTGTGTGTGTGTGTGTGTGTGTGTGTGTGTGTGTGTGTGTGTGTGTGTGTGTGTGTGTGTATTTGCATATATGTGTGCTTTTTTTCTTTTTTACTTCTGTAATACCTCATTTTTTCACTGTGGGATGCATGATCAGCTGAATTTTGGAATGTATGTAATTGCAAAGGTGGTAATTATAATGTGGATTAATGTGAGGAAAATTAAATTTGTGATATTTGCAGACAGTCTATGCTAACACTCAGAATAACTGCCATCAGAAAAAGTGTGAACTTCCGTTAGCTAAACTCTGTGATAATGCATCTGTACAAGATATCTGCTAAAAATATCTTTAGAGGAGGACTACTTAAAATGGACCTTCCAGACATATATATATATATATATATATATATATATATATATATATATATATATATATATATATGACTATCCATATGTGTGTGTGTGTGTATGCATATGAAGTATGTGTCTCAGTCAGGTGAATATTTATTTATACTGACATATTCAAACCTTCAAGGCATGACAAGACTGATAAAAGTTAACTTAAACAAATGCTGAGCAAAAGGTAATATGTATTAGTGGGGCTATTGTGGCATTGGGGAATCATTGCACATAATGAAAGCTGTGGATTTCATTACGTTAGCTTTGGAAATTATAATAACCAACTAGAACTTACAGAAACATTAAGAAACAAGTAGTGATGATATTAGTACTGTTGTTATTGTGACTATTATTAAGTAGAAAAACAAATTAGAATATTTTATTATTACTTACCACAAGGAATAAATGTTTGCTACAGTCAGACATGTTTTAAGAATTACTAATACCTGCAAATGCATTGGATCACAGTTTAGTCTGAAATGTGATACTGATTTAACTTTTTAAGTCTTTATAACTACGTTTAGGTCAATAAAGCCAAACCCCGTTAGCTGTGGGCATACATGGTTCGGTCTTCTTATTGAGCTTATCAGCACAAGCAGATTGTTTAGTTAAGTCATGGGCATTCTGATGTCATATAGCTGAAACATTTAATGTCCTTAAGGGGTCATTTGCATTTACCCCTTGGGCTTCTATTTCAGGAGGTTTAAGGTAGATAGTATCACATGGGGAAAACTATCACTTGGCTGGGTTTTTCTTGCAGTTTTTTTACTGAATGCTTTTTCTGTGTGACCTTTTTACCCTTGGTTTGTTTTTTTATAAATATAAACATATATGGGTGCATGATAATTTTTAAACTTTACAATGTTGAACACAAAGTGCCTACAGTTACCAACATGTACTTCATGCATACAATGCACCAATACACAGGCTGTAAGCTAACAATATCACTCCCTTGTTAGCAAAACATAGAAACATGCACTAACATGGATCCTTAAGGTGTGCAAGCCCAGCTCTCTACATATGTAGGGGAGAAAGTACTTTGATTTTAACATTTTAATATTTCAACATTTTGACATTTCCACATTGTATGTTCAGTAGTTCAGTATTATAACTTTCAGTATATAGATTTTTAATAAGTTGACATATACATCATATATATAATTTTCCAGTACTGCAGTGTTGAGTCAATCTGTCTATGCCTTCTGTTATGTCTGAAGTGATTCACTTCTTTTTTTTTTTTAAATATTTTTATTCATTTCCAAAAACAAGAAAACATGAATACAGGTTATTTATGACAATGAAGTATTTACAAATTATTTAAAAAGGTAAGCTAAAACCTCTAAACAGATATCAAACATTAAAACCAAAATAAAGTACTTACAAGGGTGTCTATTGTTGACATATAATTGACTTTCTATACAATTGTTTCCTGATTATAATCTGCTGCAGTCATTATTCTCCAGTATTTCAGTTACTTTTTGCCATGCTACGTATAATGATGTAGTTCTTTCAGTTCTTCTTTTAATAGTGTTAATTTCCAATTGCGATACTGCTGACACCATATTCATGAATTTCTTAAAAGTTGGAGAAGCTTTGGATTTCCAGTTTGATGTAATGTTCTTCCTTGCAATAGCTAGGAGAGTCCATAACATTACATATTTTGTTCTTGGCACACAGTCGGGTACATGTGCATTAAACAAAATAATAGATTTGGAAATTTGGAATTTATCATTGAATACCATTTGCAGAAAATAATTTATTTTATCCCAATATGGTTTAATCAAATGGCATTCGTAGAACATATGTTGCCAGTCTGCTTTTATTGATAAATCACATCTCCAGCAGCCAATATTTTTCTTAAACATAAGTTCCATTTTATGAGGGGTTACATAAGATCTGTGTATGAATTGCCATGTAAAAAGTCTCCAATGTAATGAAAGTGATGTCTGCTTTGGAGAGAGAAGAATTAGTTTTTTATCTCTGTCATTTGGCACATGTCCACTAACTGATCTATAATAATTCCATATTTTGTCATTATTATGCATTTTTATTTTTTTGTTTGTTTTATAAATAGATAAGTGTCCATTTCCAGTAATGGGTTGATTCGTTAGTAATATTATATGTTCTATAAGGTTAGGAACATTTTGTCTTATTGATGGTTGCATTGTTTCTTGTTTGCTTAATATATACTGTCTTAATTCTTGTACATGTAACCACGAACTATCTTCCATACTTAATTTCTGTTTAGTCTGGTCTATTGTCAGAGATTTTCCAGAGTTTAGCAATTGATGCCAATATATTAATCCCTTTTCTTTAAGCATGTTGACTACTTCCATATTAAATGTTATTATATTACCTTGTGTGTATGCTACTGGATATAAAAGAAATGACCATGCTTTAATATCAGGATTGCTATTAATAAGATTTTGGAAAATTTTTAATGTATAAGTAATGTATTTGGAACTTATATTTTTATTCTTATGTATCATCATATATTCCTTCATCAGCCATAGAAAATTGTTTGTTATAAAATCTGTATACTTATTTGCTACTACAAATCCTGATTTTAACCAGATTCTCTCATGAACTAGCTTCCATTTTGATGTATATTTTGTATTTAGCCATAATGGTATTGTTTTAATAATGGATGAATGCAAATATATTTCAATGTCTGGTAAACCTATGCCACCTATATTCCAATCATCTAGATGATACTTCATAGCTATCTTTGGTTTTTTTGGATACCATAGGAATCTTACCATTAAATCATTTAATTGTTTTAGGTGCGATTTAGCTGGTGGCAAAGAACAAGCTTGTATGACATAAAGAATTTTTGGAAATATGATCATTTTAATTATATAAAGCCTTTCTTCCATTGAAAAGAAGAATTTATTCCATCTTTGTATTAGATTTTTAATATTATTTAAGGTCTCTTTATAATTTGTTTCAATTGTAGTATCTAGGTCGTTAGTTATTATAATTCCCAAGTATTTAATTATATTATCGGTAGAGATATATTTATGGTATTTTTTAATTTAGATCTTTTTTATTAGTATTTATAAGCAATACATTTGTTTTGTTCTCATTAAATTTAAGACTTGAAAAGTTTTGAAAGTTTTGAATTGAGTCCCATAATGCTTTTAAACTGCTATTATTATTTTTTAAGGTAATTAAAATGTCATCAGCAAAAAGTTGAATTTTAAGCTCTAGGCTGTTGTCTAGTTGTATTCCTTCAATATTTTTATCCATACGTATATTATTTGCTAAGGTTTCAATGACTAGTGCAAACAATAATGGAGAAAGAGGGCAGCCTTGTTTTGTGCCCTTAGTTATTTTAATAGATTTAGACAGACAAGATCCCAGTTTTATACAAGTCAATGATTTTTCATATAATGATTTTATTAACAAAGTGAAGTTGTTTGAGAAGCCATATTCTTCTAAAACTAACCACAGATAATCCCAGTTCACTGAATCAAATGCGCTGTTTATGTCTAAGCTAATAACATTCATTTTGTTTTTTGTGACATTTATATAATCAATTAAGGAAATAATTATTTTAGTGTTGTCATAAGTGTTCCTATCTTTTATAAAACCTGTTTGATCCTCCTCTATCAAAAGTGGTAGTAATTGTTTTATTCGAGCAGCATGTATTGCCATAAATATTTTATAATTTATATTAAGAAGTGAAATGGGTCTGTATGATGAACATTCACTGGGATCTTTATTTTGTTTCAGAATTGGTGATATTAATGTGTACTTCCAAGAAGGAGGAATGTCTTTACCATTTTTAACTGATGTAAAGACATTCAATAACAACAGCAAAGCCTCATTTGATAGTAATATAAACATTTCTGGGATGATATTATCTATACCTGGAGCTTTGTTTAATTTTCGCTTATTTACTTCAGCTTTAAGTTCTGTCATTGTTATTTGTTTATCTATTAGTTGTACCTGCTCCTCTAATAACCTAACTTTAACATTGTTTTTGAGAAAAGCTTTCAATGCTGAATGTGTTTCTGTTTTCTCATTTTGATTATTAAGTTTATGAAAAAATAGCCCAAAAGCTTCTAGTATTCCTTCTAAATCAGATACTTTATTTTTGGTTTCTATATTATGTATTTCCTTGATTTGATTTGTTTTAATAATCTTTTTAGTCCTATTTGCTATTCTTCGTTGGTTTTTAGGGTTCATTGAATAGTAACATAGTTTAATTTTTTCTAAGTTGATCATTGTTTTGTGGTGTAGCGTCTTTGAGTATTTTTTATTAGTATCTTCTAGTTCTTTTATTAAGTTGGTGTTTCCATTTTGAATGTCAAGCTTTAAATTATCTACTGTTGACTGTAATTCCATTAATTCCTTATTCCACTGTTTTTGTTTATTTTTATACCATTCCACCGCTCTTCCATATAGGTATGCTTTCAATGCATCCCATATATATATTTCAGATACATCTTTTGTAAGATTGATATCTAGGAATGTTTGTGTCTCTTTAATATAAGATTCCTTAAAATCTTTGAGATGTGTTATGTAAGATGGTATTCTTGTTACTGATATCCTTCTCCTGAAACATAAGTCTATCTCAAACGTTATGGTGTTATGGTCCGAAAATGGTACATGAAATTGTCTTGACTTTATTTAATTTAGTGGTTAAATCCTTTGTTATGTACACTCTATCTCTTCTAGAGTATGTATTATGTCTATGGGAAAAATGTGTAAAGAATAGTGAATCTGGGATAGCATACTCATTTATGTCAACTATATTAAATTGACTAAAACATCAGCACAAAAATTAAGGTTAGGTACGATGCACTCATAAAAACATAGCTTTTCTTAGACTCATTTTTTTACAGATTTGATAAATGGGTGGGGAGGGATTGTTTTGATTGATTAACTGTTGGATTTTAACGTTATCCAAATGGTTTCAAATCCCAGTCTTATTTTTCATAATAACATAGAAAAAAAAGAATTTAAGATTAATACCCTTTTGTTTACATTTTTGAATAGATTTCTAGTACTGATTTGGGAAAGTAGCTATTGTGGTGTTGAAATTCACTACCGCTATGCTCACAGAAGAGTGACATGCTGCTTTTATTATGCCTTTATAGTGCAGATTATAAAGGGCACATTTGACAGTGCTGTCCATTGATGCTTTTGTAAAATGATCTTTACATATATAAAAAACACAGTCCATGCCATACCACATGCCAAGAGACTGAGAAAGTTTCAAGAATGCAATAACTCAAAAATCATAATCAGTAAAACAACAATTCACAGACATCTCTTAACACATTGACTGTTTTACTATATCATCTAGTAATACTACCATGTGAACTCAGTACTGGCAGTGAAGGTATGACATATGTTGTGTTTGGCTTAGATGTAGCAAGTACTGGGACTACAGAACAGTGTCTTGGATTAAGAGTGTGAAATCAAATACACATATGGGTTTTTTCTCATTTCAGGTAGAAAAATGTTGATCTGTCATGGTATAGAAAAATATCTAAGTGGAGAAATGGATGATATTATACAGCCCTGGTCCATCCAAGTGGGCTGGAGCCACATACAGACACATTTGAGACCATATTTGGAGCATGCCTACATGCGAGCACTATTAAGGACTCTTTATGTAAATGATCCTAGTTTCATTGATTATGTGGGTGTGGGATGGTAACTTGCTTGCCACGATCAACATATTGGGAAGAATCAAGAATTAATAAATAAATAAATAAAGAAAGAAAGAACATTTTGAAGGATCACTAAGCTACACCCTAGTTATCCATAAGTGGTCCAGTCTGCAGCCCCCTCGCATACCTTCTTAATCTATATCGTCCTCTGGCAGTCATCTAGTACTCTAGTCCCTATCAGATTCTAGAGCGTGTTGTCACAGTAATATGCTTATTTCCTGGCCATTGGGAGAGCAGCAATAACAATAAAACAGTTCAAGTCAGAGAAAAATGTAATTTTACGATTGGGAGTGACAATTGCCAGATTTCATGATATGCTATTAAGAAAACTGAAAATGGAAAACTTGAGGTCAATTTATTGACAACTGTTAATCTTGCAATGATGTATTCACCAAAATTAATATGTAGTCATACTTCAGATCATTTTCAGTATCTCTGTCATTGATTTTTCTATACAAATTAATTATCAGAGTTTATAAAGAACAGTCCTTAACTGCATTCACACTTTGCTCTGAATGCAGTTTTGCACAGCAAACAAATAATATCATCTAAGGCAAAATCACTGAAAATGCTATACTGCATTTGAAAAGTTGACATTACTAAACATCTATAGGAAATAAAACACATGCATTCTTTGTCAGGCGTGACTGTACTCCTACCCAAGAAATTGCAGCATTCATTTTCTTCAGTTGCCAGAACCACTGAGCCATTGTTCCACTCTTAAATCCTATCTATGTGTGAAGCTTCTTGTCGGTGCTTCTACTGCTCTTCTTTAAACAATGTACATGGGGCACTTGTCCCACATACCCACCACTATTTCTCGTGGTAATACTTCTGCATGCCTAGAGAAAAGCTGATCCTTTCTGGTAGTAAAGTAGATCCTTGTTTTGCTGGCCTGTTCCATTGCTGTTTTTCCTATTGGTAGTCCGAACACGGATTGCGCTAGAACTCTCTTTCCTAGATTAGAAAAAGCATGGACCAAATAGTCCCAACATGTCATGTTTACTTTATATATCACTTCCCTGTGAGCCACAGACATCTTGGTAGCCTTCTGTTGAATCATCTCTATTAGCTTTCTGCCATTCTCAAGAACTTGCTGTAGTATTCCTGTTGGAGTCTTGTCAGCACTGCCTAGAGCAGAACAGTCATTTGCTTGCCCCTTGAGTCAGTTTTTCTGCTACTGCAGCACCACATTTTGTTTGTATCATCTACTTCTCTCTTATTTCATAGCTGTGTTATTATTTCATTATTATTTCATAGCTGTGTTATTATTTAGAACAAGGTTGTTTTTTTGTGGTTTGACCCCTCTGTCCATGCTGTTTCTTATTTTTGTATTATACTTTCTCAGATATGGCACATTGCTAGCTTTCAGTGATAAATGTCAAATGCCATCTGTTTGTCGAACTCTCTATTTTCTATATGTCTGTTATTATAGTCAGCTTTGATCTCCCTGCAAATAATCAGCTTTAATCCTCTTGCTTTTGTACCTCATTGTCTATCACTGGGAATGATGTTCAACCTGTTATCCATTCTCAGTCTTACATCTTACATATAGACTCCAAATAATGCAATGTCTAGGACCGAACCAAGTACCATCCTACTTGTTTCCTCATTTTTCACTTTCTTTGATTACCTCCCATTTACCACCACTACCAGTATCGTGCTTTCCAGAAATTCTGCCATAATTGTATCCACTTTTCACCCCACATTGCTGTCTTAAATTCTACTGCAATTTCTTAAACATCCAAAGCCTTACCAGCATTTGGGTAAATTACATACACAGTTTCTCCTTGTTCTTCATCCTTTCTTTCCCATTTATTGAACTGGATCAGTTCATTTTTACAAGAATTCTGACTATGAATCCATGTTCTCTACTTCTATAAATACAGTTGTTTTCCATGAAGCTAGTCATCTGGTCCATCAAGATATTTTCCTTGGCCTTTCCAACCATCAAGGTCGTACTGACTGTCATATAGTATCTGTGGATGCATCTTGACCTCTTCCTCTCACGTTGTGCTACAGAATCCAGTAATGCATCTACAGTCTTTTGGAAATTCTTTTACTTGTAGTGTCTTCTGTTTGCATTTGTTGCAGGGGGGGTCATCTGTCAGGGCCCCAGCTAACCAAGTAATATCCACTGGGTCAGCATTTCTATTGCTTTGTCCTCACCGTGTTGTTGATAGTTTTTTCAGTAGTCTTCTACAACTTTGTAAATGTCTGTCATCTGTATCCATCTACCGCAGCATCCACCCACTCTGGTGCCCTAGCTTCATCCTCCTATATAAACATCAGTGCAAAACAATACATCAGAATTTGTTTATTTTTATCCTCTTTTACCCCATGCCTTCCTTTTTAACTCACTCATTTTGACTCACCTTTGTTGTGGTGTATAAAGAGGCATTTTTGTCATGCTTTCTATCATTAGTAAGCTTTCCTTCCAAGCACTCCTGAGTTGTCTGGCTTATTCATATACTCCCCTTGCTTTCTTATCTCTTCTTGTTCCTTGGCCTTTACTGTTGTCCTTATCTCCACCAGTAACAACATTGCCTTTTCCTTTTTCATGCCTTACCTTACTTGCTCGGTGAACCTTCCAATCCTTTCCAGAATGCTTCATTCATCATCTTCGTCATCCAACATTGCCATTACTTTTCCTTACAGTCTCTGAATTTCTTTTATATATGGCTTCCAAGTAATGTTTCTTTGGATTTTCATTAGGTGGTCAGTTTTCTCTTATATCTGAAAAATATGCCATAAGTGAACTAGTGATCCTTGAATCTGTGTGTGTGTGTGTGTGTGTGTGTGTGTGTGTGTGTGTGTGTGTGTGTGTGTGTGTGTGTGTGTGTGTGTGTGTGTGTGTACTCATGAGCATTTGTGTGTGTGTTTGCATCATACAATTGGCTGCCATCCTATTTGGGATTAGTGTTTTTCTGTGCCTTGAACCTACTAAATGCTGGCATTTCTGAATAGAAAAGAGGATAGTATCATGTTGTTTGGAAAACATGGGTATCTACATATAAAAGACACTCCACTTAAAATTGTTAAAGTTATTGTGAACCTGGGTACTTCCATAGACAATGCATTCTCCTTCAACCACCATATCCCTACAGTCATTAGATAATTCTTGTGCGTAGCTCAGCTGATTAGCAAAAGTCTATCTTTTATATCCAGTGATATCATCCATCACTACTCCTCATGTATTAGGTGATTAATTAAATTTAATGTTTTCTTCACCATGTACCAATTCAAACACATGATCCATCTTGAAAAACCTACGATGCTTCTTCACTAAGAAAATCGAGGGCTCATGTACTGTACAGAATGCTTTAAAGTTCTTTCTCTTTTTTCTGTCTCATGTAAACTCCCATGGAGTGACTTCTGCCTAGCCTACAAGGCCTCAAAAGACCCTGTCCTAAGTTACCTTTTACAGATTCATAAAACATATAACTCTTCTGTCATCTGTATTGTAGAACTAAACTTCTGCCACAACATAAACAGAACTTGCTAGAGAGATGGACATCTCTTCAAAAGAATTCCCATTCTCTGGAATAGACTTTCTTCTTCATATCAAACAAAGTACCTCCCTAATCCACTTCACACAGTCTTGATGAATGGATGAGAAACCAAAATACACCTCTGGGCTGGTCCCACAAACCATTGTGGAAATAGTAACATGTAGCTGGGTAGTGCTTTAGAAAGATTACAAATAATTACTCTAGCTCAACTGCCTTGTATTTACCTATGAACCTTTGATGCTAAATTAGATAAAGTGGGTAATCAGAGAAATAATTAAAAGGAATGCTTCACGGTAGCTTGACATTTCCACTCAGTTTTTACAGCCATTGCCACTGTCCTGATACAACTTCATCTCGTTCACCCTTAGATGCTGACTTGTCTAACATTCTCACCACTGTGGTTCACTCTTCCACTTTTTGTACAGGCCTTCATGAGCAATCACTTCTGGAATACTTTCTTCTCTCCTGTTTCTTGATGCTGCCACTGGTTTTGGTGAAGTCTCCCATTATTGTACCCACCTTTCCTACACAATTTATTTTTGACTTAATTCATTTGTCCCCCTTCATGGTTGCATTTTGAGGTCTATGTAGTGTTTTTTATATCACATTTTCACTTTTCTTCCCTCCACCTTGAATGACTGGGAGCGGATATTTGTCCACCGCCTTCTTCCCTCACCTTCACCCTTCCCTCCTGATTCTGGTTTATCCTTCACTGCACTCCATCTGTTTCCCCTAACATAAACTGGTATCAACCTCTTCTTGCCCTTCTTCTTCTTCCTCCTCCTAAAGATTTCACACTCTGGAACTGCTGCCTTTCATTGTCTTTTGCTGTTAGTGCTGGCCTGTTACATCCCACTATATCTCCTGTCTTGCTGCTGTGAGTATCTGCAATCAAGATATTTCCCCCAAGGTTTTAATATTACTTAAAAGTTTCCAACCCTTCTGTCTGGTAAAGCACCCCTTCTCTTTTCCATCTTAATGTTCTGTATTCTGCCACCTTCAGTGTTCTGATAACATTTTCTTCAGTAGTCTCCCACCACAGACACACACACACACGCACAAAACAATTACTGCTACATAAATTTAAAGACAGTCATCTTAGTGTACCTTTTCAGTCCCAGTTTCAGCAATGTCGACCAATGGGAGTTAATATAGAGTCTGTATCTTCTCTGTAGATCCCCCTCTTCTAATGCCCTGTACCAGTCTTCACAATTCTGATCCCTTATTCTTTCCCAACTGTTAAGAGCCAGTAGTACTACCAAATTCTGTCTTTCCTGGCACTACTAAATACTGTTTATTTTTCTTAACCATACTACACCAACAAATCACTCTTGAAATTGAGTTGTTCACTACAGGGACCCCCCCCCACACACACACACACACACACCTTCTTCTGACCGAGTCTTCCAGTTTCACCCTTACCTGGTTTAGTCTTCTGTCCTTTACCCTACCTTGTAGGGTTACCAACTGTTCCACTTCGCTCTTTGGGCAGTTGTGTCCTGCAAAAAAAATTTAAAAAATGGCAAATGTCCTGAGATTTTAGGGTAAAATTATTTCCTATATTTTATGTAATTGTTGCATACAACAGTTATACTGTATCTGAAGCATCCAAATGTTATAAGAAACAGAATACGCAACTAAAATGCTACAAGAATAAGCTTTTATTTAGGCAAAAAAAGTGAAGTTCTATCCTTTGTACTGGCTGTGGATATGCTTCGCCCTGTAAAATTTGATGATAGTACCAAAAATGTCCCACTTTGGGCATTTGAAAAGGTGGCAACCCTACTACCTTGTAGCCTTGTGGTATAACTTTATTCTTATCCAACTGTATAGTCCACCCTCTTTAAGCTGCTCTACCAGTTTCTCTCCCTTCTACTCCACCTCTCCTTTCCTTCTTGCTCCAGCCCTTGTTATCCTTCCTTCTTTGCCTTTATTACATGTTTTAGACATGTACAGTCTTCTTCTATGCCTCATCATCTGCCCCTTTCATGTCTGCTCCCTGACATGCTATTGATCCCTAGTCTCTTCCCCTTTTTACCTTATCTTCTGCCTAATTCGTATCTCCCTTTACCCCTTCCTAGCCCCTTGCTACATTCAATTAATCATCCTCCATCTTCGTCACATTTTCTTTTCTGCTTCCATGCCACAGTCCTGAACCTGGTAGTTAAGGGTATATACCTTTAAACACTAATGAGCTATCTTTTGTCATCAGCATGTCATTTTGGTACATAGAAGTTCCAGAGAATTCAGTTTTCACATCTTATTGGGAATAGATCACATCTGCTGTCTGTGTGTTATTTATTAAAGCTTTTGACATGACATGATTTGAGCATGGACAGATATCTGCAGAACCAAATAACTGTATTTGAAGAACTCAAGAATCATATCTGCTGTCAAAAGATTGCATTTTTAAAATACAGAGGTGTAATTCTCAGAGGAACTATTACCCAGTTACAGTCACCTGAAATACTGTCATTGACAGAAAGCATTACTTGAAAATTGGCAACTTTCGATCAAACATTTGATTTATTTCTCACAGTAATTAGATTAGCTGAAAAGTCTGAAGCAGTTCAGTGTGTTGCATTCTTGCACACTACTGAGAAAGAATTTAGAAAGGTGTCTAACCGTTTTGCTTTCATTCATGAAGATAGAGACAGACAAAAATAGCAGTACATATGTATAAATCTAGTTCTAGAAAGAATTCGCCGTTTATTAAAATATGTTTTCCTCAGGTGATAGAGTCAAAGGCCATGAATGTGGATTTTATTTTAAATAGCTGCATAATTTGCGATATAAGAAGTGATGAAACAAGAGGCAGGTGTTTAAGATAGACAGAACTGACTTTACCAAAAGCTGTGGATGTTTTCAGAGTGAGTTAAATTACACGTACGTAGCTAAAAGAATTAATGAAATAATGAATGTATAAAATAAAACCTAAGTCAAATAATACGGTAAAAACAACTGCAGGATGTTTTGTAAAACTTGTTTTGTAAAACTACTAGGTATGAAAACAAGAGTCATGAGGCAGTGTGTACTAAAAGAAAGAAAGGATCCAAAATGGAGGCCAAAGAAAATACTGCATCACTGAAATTCAGGTTTGCAGTTGGTATAGCAATAATCCTGAAAAGAAATCTTGCCTAATTTAATCATGCTTGCAGAATCTGTGCAGGAAAGGGATTTTTGAAGATGCATGACAATAAATCTAAATAGTTTAAAAAAACGTGCATGCTGCTGAAAAGAAGTATGAACATAAGCTGCGTGTGTAGGTACTATTGAAGTGAAGAGACTTGGTACTGTGGCAAGTATAGAAAATAAAGTATTAGAAATATTAAGAATTAGTAGACAGATTGTTGAGTTTAAACTAAATAATAGTGCAAAGTGCAATAGTTGGACTGAAAATACTTTTAAAGCTTTGGGAATTGAAAATATATGAGATCTTTAGCAGCACATTTTTTTTACCTTTATCAAATGTATTCATTTTTTCTACTTTACAATAAGATCTAGACCTTGTTTAAAAATAAAAATAACATAATTACAACAGGAGTTTCAACAAACATAGTAGTAACAAACAGGATTACTAGTAATCACTTAATATTATTTACAAAATGGACCCTGTCATGTTTTCTCCCCATGCACTTTTTGGCAAAAAGCAGAATGAAAATTTCAGTTTCCCATGAGATCCCAAATCTGTTGCCTCCTAGCCTATGAATGACAGAATGCCTCATTTGACAATGGAAAAATCAAACATCTTGCTTGTCCCCAAACTCACATCTTACTGAGTTTGAATTCCCTTTTTAGCTGTCCAAAGGAGATATTAACAACATCTGTTACATAAAGCCTAGGAAAGGAAAGCATAAGAGCTCAAAAGATAGCGGCACTGCTCCTCCACCTATACCCATGCCTCCTTCAAAATTACAGTTAAGTTTTAACCTCATCCTCATTATGCTTCACCTTGTTTGACAAGCCGTCATATGTTATATTCTTGTGAGTGTGAGTGTGTGTGTGTGTGTGTGTGTGTGTGTGTGTGTGTGTGTGTGTGTGTGTGTGTGTGTGTGTGTGTGTGTGTGTGTGTGTGTGTGTGTGTGTGTGTGTGTGTGTGTGTGTGTGTGTGTGTGTGTGTGTGTGTGTGTGTGTGTGTGTGTGTGTCTGTGTGTGTGTGTGTGTGTGTGTGTGTGTGTGTGTGTGTGTGTGTGTGTGTGTGTGTGTGTGTGTGTGTGCTGTGTCATACATTCTTTTTAAATATCTGCAGTGTAAACAAAACACATAGTTTGTTCCTAAGCCATTGGGTTGTTTAAACTGACTTCTGTTTTTACATCTGTTGGGAGAGGCGCACTCATGAGTTGTCACTGACTCTTCCTTCGTGTACCTTCATTGCAACGATTTTACATCACAGTGTTAAATTGTTCAGTTGCATGGAACTGAATTAAAAATGGAAAATTATCAGCCTGCTATAATGTAGCATTACATGTAACTCATCCTTATTGAACTAACTTTCTACAAAGTTTACTGGGGGCAGCTTTTTTGCCAGCACTTCGCTTGGTGGGTCTCTGATTTTATGTGTGTGAGAATTATAAATAACGCAAGGCATGTTACATTTATAAAGATCAGCTTCTCCTCTGAAGAACACATATATTAAAGAAACAAATTTGTAATTGTGTTTTCTTTTGTCATTTTTAAGTTGTAACAATAGTATTGTTATGGAATGCTAAAAAGTAAGAAGTGTTCATTATTCTGCACAGAAAGCCAAGTAGAATACCAGAAATATCAGCCTCTTTTTTGAGATGAATACCTTAGAGGGAAGTGTGATTGCAGTCATTATAGTATTTGTTACATACGTATTTGTTGACAGAAAGAGCAACGCATCTGTCACGGTATGAACATTCTTATGTAACCTAAGACTTCACTCCTCAGACTGGTTAAACTTAATATTATTCCCACAATTTTTGTACTTTAAGAACACAACATTTATTTTAAATATGTCATTCTACTGTATGGACCATTTGTTTCTCATGGTTTTGTTATTTCTCTTTCCCTAGATTTCATTTAAGGTAAATTATTGGAAGATATTTCACTAAAAAAAGTGCAGCATGAACTGAATAGGTAGCATGTGATTGTAGTTAATGAGAAAAAAGATAATGACTTTACTATTCTTGGAATACACAGAGACTGGCATTATCTAGATGTTGATGCTCTTGGGTCAAGCCACAGGTTACTTGATGGCTTGACTGGTGGTTTATTGCAGTGCACTTCCATCTCTTCTTTTTCCCTCTCACATTTAAACACAAGTGAGTAACTTTTTTTTAATCATGGAATGTTTACCACAGAATACAGAGAGCACAAAATGTTTGTAATCTGTAATGCCAAATGTTTGTTTGACATACAGTGTAAACTCACTGTGAAATATGCATTACACAACAGACACAAAGTGAACTGAACAGATATACTGATGACATGCAAAGCTAGTATATTTACAGTTCCTGAGGAAATCTTCATAACATTTCCATGAACTGGATTGCGTAAATATTAGAAAGCATACAATTTAGTAGATGTAAACTCAGCAGAATTACATTTATTCCATATACTCACGAATGACACTAATGGCAGCTTTCTACACCCCCTGTTCTGTATTTGGAATTTGCTTTCATTTTGTTTACTTGTAAGAGTCATTACATTGATCAAAATCATCAGCATAAGTGGATATTAGACTTATCAACCCACTAGTAAAATTATCATAATTTCACACCATAAACTTAGAAATGTATTAACTTAAAACACAAAAATGTTGCCCTGATTAAGATGAAGGTAAATATGCATTTCACTGCAAAAATATTGCTGTTAGAAACCTGTGGACAGTACTTTTATAATCTGTAAAACCTGTAGTCCTAGGAACTTGTTGTCTATATCAATTGTGTGAGAATCAGATAAGAACATTATTTTGACTGACTTTACTTTCAGTAGCTTTATTTAAGTATGTAGCTGAATATTTCCTCCAGTGTAAACACTGCAGATATATTTGTAAAAAAAAATCAGTGTTAGCAGTACAGGATTTAAGAGAAAATCCCTTTCAGAACCAGAAGACTCAGGTGGTTGCTGCACATTGCATATTTGGGCAAAGATAACTAAACATGACAGACAATTGAGTAATGATATCGTGGCATGTTTTAATACAAAATAAATTATTCTGGTAGTTAATTGTTCAGCTGTGGTCGATATGCACTAGAAAGAGAAACTGCTGTCTAGTAAATATTTTGAGGCATTGCCTGTGGTTTAACTATGCATGAAAAATGTTACAATTTTCAGAGCAGTGATGAATACTTTGAATGAACAGTTGTGTGCAGCCTTTTAAAAGTTGTTTGCCAGCATTCTCAGAGTTTTATTAGAGCTTACTTTTTGTTGCCTTCATCAGCATAAAGATCCAGGAACTCATCACCCCATTATCCCAAAATGATTGACCATTAATTTCAAATATGAAACTCTTGCACAAAATTTCAGAAAGATAAAAATATTCTTCGGTAAGGGGACCACGTTGTTACTTTTATTTCCCAAAGAGAATTTTTGTGTATGTTGGTAGTGCATTCATAAATAAATGTTTAATAGAAATTCATTGTGATAATTGGTATTCAGATTTTTATGTTTTCTAAAGGTCTAAATTTTTGCCTTGAAGAACTCACTAAAAAAATGGCTTTCTACTGGCATTCAGAATTATTCATTTAAAGTGGGTCCTTATAACACATGCATTTTCCCTTCTTCTCTTGTCTTTTTTAGCATGTTCACTTGCTAGCTGTAGATCAATAATGCAGGTATCAGAGTACTTGCATCATAAACCCTGTGTCTCTGGTATTCAAACAAACTACTCAATTTGGTATGAGACTACATACACTAAAAAAACAGACTGAAAGGGACATACAAACAGAAAATGTATGCAGTGTTTAATCATAATCTTGAAAAAGGGTAAAAATGGAAGTGTATGCTCTGTCAGACTTGCATGTAGTTTATTGTGATGAGAATTTACCCGTTCTGTGAGAAACAAACAGTGCACATCACTTACGAAGCAGAAAGAAAACAATGCAGAAAGATGGATGACTGATTAAATTCTTAATATGTGTAAACAAGGCACAGTGCTTAATATATGATTAAATGGAAATTAAGTGAACTTGTTGTGATTATATGGTAGGGATTGCAGTGAAGTAATGAGTATTTAATAATGAAGTCAAATGGATTTCAATGGCTTAATCTCTACTCAAGTGTCCTCTATGGCCTGGTCTTAATCTGATGTGATTCTTCTATATTATTATAACATATAATAAAGTAAAATACCAAGGTGGTTTTCTAACAATGAAATCATTTAAAATTGTTTAATTTTCTTACCTAATTTATAGACCTGCAATGCTCTAGGGTTTATTTTACAATGTGTAATGTATTCAGCATCTACTGCAACACCACAAATAAACGTTTTGTTGTGAAACAACAATCATTATCAAAACTGTACAAACATGTATGGTGCTATGACCATCAGTTATATCTATATGAAGTCAAGTCTGTTTCATTTGAGTGTTTTAAAGGAACCATTTTGCAGTCAGATTTCATTTTTCACAAACAATGAAGTGCAATAAATAAGTAATTAAACAAACTGATATTAAATTATCAGTCAATGCAACTACAGCTGTAGTTGCTCTGGTGGATTAGAGAGGCTACAGCCCTGGTGAGCTGAATTCTGTTAACTGCCAGGGTGACAGAAAAAGCAACAGGCTGGATCGTTGTGTCTATCCTGGGGGAGAGATCATATTGGGCATCATTCAGTCAGCCTTGGCAGAGACCAAAGCTCAAAGGAACTGATGCCAGGCTAGGAGCCAGAGGGAACAGAGTAAGGCATGGCTGTTTTTTGGCCAGGAGCAGGATTCATGCTTGCTGTGACCCTGTCACTGCCCACCTAGCCCAAGTAGGATGATGTCAGCACAAAGAAGCAGGGAGTTAGGCCAGTAAAAATCCAGAAGGATGATGGTTTCTTCACATTGGTCAGAGTATACCTAATTGCACAGAACCTGCACAAGAAGTTGGGAACTTCTCAGGGCAGGACTTTTCCAAAGAAAGGAGACGCCCCCATGGGAAAACAGCAGTGGTCTATTGCGATGGGACTTGCAGTAGGGACAATTAGGACGTGGAGGTAAATTACTGTTCATCTGATGGGAAGAAAAATACACTCAAAAAATACAATTACAGGCTCTATAGAAATTAATAAAAAAATAACAGTAACAATTAATGACCACAGAATTGAAATACATCTCAAAAATTAATCTTTCAGCCAAATAAATTATAAGCTAGCAATCAAGAAATAATGGTAACATTTATAAAAACTACATATTTAATGCATACATTATGTGTAATACTGAAATAAACATTATATATGTTATAAAGCATTTTTATATATGGTTTACATTCAGAATATTGAGGGCCACAGTGTTGAAACGTACTGTGTTGACACAATTCTATAGAACACCTACAAATGCTGGGTATCAAAATGTTGAATTGTGTACCCCACAGCAGGTTCCATGTTAACAAACAGCCATAGGGAGGTTCTCAATTCAATATTTTTTTAAATTTGTGCCCTTATGGTACCTTGGGTTTTGGAACAATGTAGTCGACATTGTACATTTCACCAATGTGGTCATCAATTAACTTTATATGTGCACATACTCATGTATATCCTGTATATGCACACACATACTTATTTTGTCTTCTCGGCAGTAAACAACAAAAGCAGTTAAACTGAAGTAAAATCATTTAATTCTAACATAAAATATTGTTTCCAAATTTGTAATTAGCATACTTCAAATAGTGCATTGTAATATAAAAATAAAAATGCTGTAATCTGTGAATGGGAATCATTTGTAAATGGTGTTGTTATAACTAAGCTAATTATATTTTATGGAACCCAAAGTTAAATGGATCAAGTGTAATATCTTGAGTACCACTTGTTGAAGTTCCCATAATTCATTGCCAGTTGGTCGATATTGCCTATACCTTTGACCAGCAATCACTTTACAAAAAGAAGTATTCTTTGCAGGGGTAAAACACCCTGCATTCTCCACCATGCTGGCTTTGCCCCACCCACCCCCAGTCTATAAATATACTGCCCCCTGATGTGACACAAACTTTGAAAAATAATATTTACTAACATAGTTTCTGTAATTAAGTCTCTTGATAATACAGATACACAGATTCATTTGTGAGCAAATGAGCTGTAAGCTGTTGAACACTGACCAAGTAAAAGAACAAAGCTTTTCTGTACTTATACAATTACCAAATAAAGTAAAGAAAAGACATTTCTTTTTGGTAAAGATTGTTAACACTTCCTTAGATGTGTTTGATTATTTATATATTTATTTTTGCTGTCCTGTATCATTATAGAAGACTTTCCTAAATGGTATCCATTAAAAAGCAAACTGACATGGAACCACAGACAGAAAATATAAATGTGTTGAAATGCATATCTGGCTGTGTCGTTTTAGTGAAATAAAATAGGGTCAGCTTCATTTGACTGAAGTTTGTTTGCATAAACACTTGCCTGAAACACTTCTTTGAAATCTCAGCTGTTTGAAATGCAGCATTGCACTAGAGAAGAAACAAAAACATATTGAATCATAACAAGCTCACATAATAGTGCAGGGAGTTCTATTCCTGCTAAAAAACACTCAAAGTCAATGTCAAAGGCCTCTGGCTGACCAAGTTCTCAGATGATTGCAAACTGGGAACAGCAGTTGAATCATTCCAAGAGGAGAACACCCTTCAAGAAAGTCTAACACAGAAAAGTGCTTGAGGCTAAAGCCATGGCATAAAACTCAATGCCAAGAAATGCACTGTAGTACTTCTTGGTAATTTAACCACCCCAGGTAACTACATCATCAATAAAACACCCCTAAACATTGACTAGTCAGAGATCTGGGAATTCATGTAGATGGGAACTTAGCCTTCGACAAACATGTGTCCAAGGTAGTAAGAAAATCCTTCTGTGTTTCCCAGCTTTGAAGTTAGGACATGGCATCTAGGTCCAGAGCAGTCATTATACCACTGTATTCAGCATTCATCAGACCCATCATAAAGTATAATACCCCCTTTGTTATGTACCTGACTAGACACATACAGCAATTGAAATGTCCACAAAGGTTCCTTACAAAAAGAATACATGGAGTAAACAAAATGTCCTGTGCTTATCACCTCAAATCCCCATTTCTTTACTCTGAACCATACAGACTACTGAGAGGCGACCTTAACCTGGCATACAAGGCATCCCTGGACTCTGTTTCATAAACGTTTTGCATGTTTAAAAAACAACAGCATAAGAACTACTAGAATAAAAGACCTGCATTTTGTAAGTGACATAAATAGTACATGTTGGTGAGACAAATAAGTTTCTCAGAGATTTCCCATTCTCTGGAACAGGCTCCCCATCCATGTGAAGCAGAATACCTCTCTAACACTATTTAAGTGCAACTTGCACCATTGGATGGGTAATTGAAAATTCACCTCTGGTCTGGCACCTATGGTTGTAATGGACAGAGGCAATCAGTAAATAACCCACTATATAAATCAAGTTTTGGGTTCACATTTGGGTTCCACTTCTAGGCTTGTAAGGGCCACAGTGGTTGTTAGCCTAGTATACAACTATGAACCAATGAGTCTATATATGAAAGGTACTGTTTTGCAAAGTTGCAAGCCTCTCCATCTAACCCCTGCAATCCACCAAGTAGGAGTCTTTCTCCCACAGAGGCAAGGAAGAGGGAATTACATATATTTTTTCCCCAATATTTTATGATTCTGCAGTTGTTATATGTAAGTAGAAGAACATAAGAGTGCTTGCCTTCCACAAAAATGATTGTTTCACAGTTGTGCTGTTGTGTATTGCTGTTCACATCTAGGTCATTTTGAGGAAATTTTTGTTTATAGTAGTTTAGTCATTTGTAGCTTCACTGATGTGTGAGATTAAAACTAAAGAAAAGCAATGTGGTCTAATACACTGTAAAACAATACACAGATTGTAAAGAAATGTTTGTGACAGATGCTTTATGGGAATGACCTTATACTTTACAGAGATGGTCAGTTTTGCCACTTTCTTCCAAATAAATTGAACTAAGAATAATATATTGTCCCCTTCTTGGAGATCATGCCTTGCTCCTTATTTATTGTCAAGTAGTATATTAGACTATTAACAATGTAGGCTTTTTGTTCTAAATTCTTGTTATATCGTTTAGCGCAGTTCTTCTCTCAACATGGGGTTACCCATTATCTTAAACAAAGTCCCAGGTGTGATTTATTACAAGTCCATACATGCTTTTTAAAGTACCTAGAAATATGGGCAAGGTTAACTCATATAAGAAGCTACTTAACATGGAGTCATGAAAATAATTGAGTTAATTTAGATTAACGTCACATACTACATCTTGCTCACTACACGCAATAAAAAATATTGATGTAGCTTAAGAAAAGTAGATTTATGTGGACAAAATGTTGGTATTGCCATCTATGGAGCATGTTAGCTTATTTTAAAAAATAAAAAATATATACTGGAAACATCCGTAGTGATTCTAGTCTCTAATATAGTGTACTTTATTTAAGAGCCATAAAAAGAGGAATATATTTGAGATTCGTTGTAGTTCATTCAGAGAGTAATTGCTGCTTGCTTTGCACTAACTGTACATTGTGTAACTCAACTATAGAAAATATTCAGGTTTTAGTTAATACTTTATGTCTTAGGTTGGAAAATTCTAGGCTTCTATGATACATTTTTTCAAAGCAGATGTTTTAAATGATGAAGGACTTATTTATGGAGTGATTATGAAAAGAAAATGCATTTGCAACTTAAAATGTCATTTACAGAAAAAATCTTCAGAATGGTTCCTCTGAAATCATCTGAGCCTGCTGCGTATTAATGTTTATTTGAAAATGAGTTGTTAATGAACACCATTTCTGAAAAATTCTTAGGGTGTGATAGTAACAGTTAATGCATAAAATGTATTGGTGTTATCTTCTGAAGGCATTTTATTGTAGTCAACTGACAGTAAAGCAAAAATGCACTGTTTGAATCTGTTGTTGATCGACACTACTAGTTTACTAGGTTTTAAAAGGAAGCTACAAAAAGAGTAACCTAACAACCATGCTGAGTAATTTAGGTGATGTTGCTTGTATTCCAAAGAGTGTTACTCATGATTTACAGCTAGTGCTTGTTTTGGCTAAAAAGAAAAAAAAAAAACATTAGGGTTATCATATATTCCATTGAATTAAAACTGGAAGAACCCAACATAGATTACTTTTATTTAAAGCAAATACATAAAGATTATTTTCCCAGTAGCTTACCATAAGTCCAGAACCTTTTCTGCACTTATGGGTATGGACACCGAGTTAGTAAAACTTTAAGACTTGCCCCATTCTGTTTTACCCAACCCTGCACCCTTTCAGCCAATAGGAATTACTAATACTGCTACTTTGGTCTGCTTTACTCCTCCCCTTGTGGAAATTATGTTGCCAATTTCTTGTGTGTTACTAACACGCTTTGACAACTAACCTCGTCTCATTCACGGAATGTGGTCATTTCTTTTTACTAACCAGAAACCTGTTTTTGAAGCTAACTAACTAACCTTTTGGTAAAGTAGACATCATGTTCTTTTTATTTAAAGTGAAGGTCCTCTATGAGTTCACAGTTTGTCATTGTTTTCCTTTCTTTCCCTTCCTTTTTTATCTTTGCAAAGCACGCAGGCATCGGACACGCTATGGTAAACAAACTGCATTATCTGGTAGATATCATTCTAATTGTCTTATCGTTTGGTTTGCTGTGTTTTTTTTTTCTTTTTTTTTGGTTTTGATATATTAACATCATTAACAAATGAAGAAAGACTAGGGTTGGTACAATTCAGTTCAATTATTTCACATTATTTTTATTTTATTTTTTATATTTTTTTCTTGAATCCCTGCAAATCCATGGAAAACAACATCCCATGAAAAACAAACTTGTGGCACATGTTTGCACTGAGTGGTGGTCTTATGGAATGGGGAAGGACCTACTGGTAACCAGATGAGTTATTACCAAAGTGTCCCAATGTAATACACTGGAAAAATAATCCATGGGTATGCTTATTGTTTAGCTATCTATTTATATGTCTATATATATATATATATATATATATATATATATATATATATATATACACTTATCCAGTTGCACATCCAAATCTACATGTATGTACCTATATATATATGTGTGTAATATTACTGAAACCAGGGTCAGTAAAAGTGCTTGTTGTCAAACAAGTTCACATAAGAGAAACTGATTTGCCATATGCTTACTCACACTCCTTCAGTGCAGAGAAGTGTAGCAGCCCTTGATATTTTATTTCCAGTTGAAGATGGCAAGAATTTTCTCTCTTGATTTCTTGACTAGATTTGACTGTCATTTTTTGGTCTTAATATGGTTTACTAATATATGGGCTAAACTGACACAATTTAAAGATAAAACTACTTTAATAATCTGGTAAAGTATTTTTTTTCCTCAGACAGTTCCACTTTCTCAAAAAATTACCCCACACCCAATTTGCTTCTACCAGAGCCATTCCTGCCTAAGACCCCACTTCCCTCCATACCGCATGGCATGTAGGGATTGATTTGGAATGCCTCGACTGTGTCCGATATACTGTTTCTACCTCACTAACAATCTGTATCTCACACCTGCTCCCCTATCTCCTCCTGCATGTTGACTTTTTTTTTTATTTTGCTTAAACAAGTTCACTTTTTTAATGAGGAGCAATTATGTTCACTAATGCTTGAAAACTTCATCTACAAAGTAAATATTATAAAATAATACCTTATTCTGATGAAGTTACATAGTAAAGACTAAATATTAAATGATTAACTATATAGACATTATTAAGTGATGCAACTTGGCCAAAGGAAAGCATTGTGGGAAAAGGACCATGTTTTTAAACTGACCAGACTTATGGTATGCATCTTGTCTTTCAGAGGATTATTATTCAGATTTTTTAGTGTTTTTTACAGCCTGTTTGACCATGTCCTTAGAGCTTTTTATAAAAAGAGAGATGACCAAACAGATATAACTTTAGATCCATTGCATGGAGACATTCTTGAACACTTGCCTTTGTTAAATGTCCACTAAAGAGCTTACATGCTGTTTTTCAAAGAACAATTCATTATTTCTTACTTGGATAATGTTTTGTTGCTTCTCTGCCCTAATAACATTACTCAGAGAAGGACTGATTTGCTATATTTGTCAATGTCTACTAACTTTCTCTTACAAAACATGAATCGTAAAGAATTAACACAGAATAGGAGTTAGCACTTTATTACTACCCAGATAGTCCTCTGGTTGTCTGAGTCCTCTAGGATAAATGAAGTATACTAACTGGGGGTGTAAATTTTAAGATAAGTTATGTTGCTGCATCTAGAACCTTAAATGAATGAGTAAATACACATACAGGCATACGCATTCCTAGATGGGCACATGTACCCACTAATAATTTCATAGCTGTCTTTTCTTTGAAGTAAAACTTCACAGAAAGATGTTACCTATGTTAACAAAAAGCAACAGTTTGCTGTTTATTCTAGTTTATTTTAGCATATTACTTTATTTCTGTCTTTATTTCGAAATTCTTGATAAAGTAAATATCATTTTTTAGATTTATAAAGTACCTTGAAGTCTGGTGAACTGAAGCCAGGTATTGTATAACATTATCAACAGTGGGACCTGAATTTACAAAATAGAAGTCTCCTTATGCACGAGTTATGCTGCACAGGAGCTGCTACAGAAAAATCATAAAATACTGAACTTTTACTTCATCTCCCATAGGAAATAAAATGCCAGTTATCAGTAGAGGTGTAACTAGGTTATTATTTTCATAATTCTTAGAATATTGTGGCATTTTAGGATGACCTGCTATCCTTGTCATTTTAAGATATTCTACCGTCTTTGGTGATGCAACTGTGTTGCTACATTTCTGCTCGGTTTGCTCCAAAACCTATTTCTTTATTATGTATAAACCACACATGTAAGTTTTTATTTCTTTCTTACTTCTTTTATTTCTTTATTTCATAAATATGGGCAAATGTTTTTTTTGACAGTTTCATTGGTGTTTTCTTCTAAAAGACAAATGAAACACAGAAATGAAACTTTTCATTAGTAAAACTGTAACAATTCAATAATTATGAAATTTAACATACACAGAGTCAGCTAAAAAAGAAAAAAATGCATGCATTGTGTGCCTGTTCAAGTTTTATTGCAGTTTAACTTTCAAAGGCAGGAAACATTGCCAACTCCAGCATATGATCAGTGATTGATATCATCTATGTTTGCTCTGTATAACTCTTTAAAAGGCATTTAAATGAGCAAGATCAATCATTAAACGTTTTAAAGACTAAAACTATTATTATTAAAAAAGTGAAAACTTCATTTACCAAATTAAAGCTTCTTAATGATACTACCAACAGATATTAACAAATAATGCTGTTCTCTCTTGCATATGTTATAATATAACACCATTTCCTTCAAAGTTAAATCCATTCCTTTTGGTTGCAGTTGCAGCAATTCCCACTTGCATTTAGCACCCTACCCTGGATAGCTTAATCTGTTCCTTTCGGATGCCTATGTAGATAACATGCTTTGCTTTAGAAATTAACACTTTACTTGCAGTGTAGATTTCTGGTTATTTTTAGGTCATAGCTTGCTTTGTGGATTTACTCCAGATTTTCATTTATTTGGTAAATCTAGACATTTCATAATAGTTAACTCTTCTCAATACTTACATCTTATTTTTGACCAAATTCTACTTCTTGTTATTTCTAAAGTTTGAAAGGGCTAAAAGAAATTGTTTCTTCCAATTAAGAAATACCTGTTACACACACACACACACACACACACACACACACACACACACACACACACACACACACACACACACACAGATACCTGTGCTCATTTTTATCTGCAGCTATTACAGAGCTAGTTTGCTTTATACATCTTATTTGTCTGCCATTAATAAATGTGGTTATATTTGCAGTTTAGCTTGCTTTCTAAATGTAACTCAGGCTTCCACTATGACTTGCCAGGTTTCATCTGAATGAAGTTACAACTAACTTTCTTTTTTTTTTTTGCTATGGGCAAAACCCTGCACTCTGTGTCATGTGGATGTGCAACACACACACACACACACACACACACACACACACACACACACACACACACACCTGACACTACTCATACCTTTATGTACACCTACACACTCAGCCACACACATACACACATACACACAGACACTCATCACTACCTATCCACAAAACTCCCTGGGACTTACCTCTGCTGCAATCTCACCCATTGAAAGTAATGGGTGAACACAAACTTTTGGCCAAGTTAATTATTGTGGTAAGGATTTACCCAGCTGAGCAGTAATATGTGTAAAGCACTTATCACAGTTATTTCCAAGGGAAGAGAAAATGGGTAATTATCATATTCCATTTTCTTGGAATGCCTCATTAGCATTTGTGGTAGGTCAGAGAGACACAGCCCACTATGGTGCTGCAACTCTTTGAGGTAACACTGTAGTAGGATTATCTAATAAGTGGAAAAAGACTACAGCAGTAGAAAGGGTGTATTGCTAACAATAACCTTTTTGAATCCCAGCCATGATCTTTAGATGCATAAGTTTAGTAAGCAAAAAGAAAAATTGTCGTCTTTATATTTTAAAGGCTAAATGGATATCTACAACCAAAACCATTTAAACTAATTGACAACAGATAGTCCGCTTTTTGCCAATTAAGGTAAATATGGAACTTTTGTTGCAAGTTGCAAAACAAGGACAGCATACACTTTATTAAAACCATTCTCCTTACAATCTAACCATAGGGGAACAATTTTTCCATTCATACCCACAGGCTGGAGGCCTTTGCCTCATGATATTTGTAGTTCTGTGTAGTATGCTGTTTTCAAAATAAAATTAAGAATATCTAACTAAAAGTTAAAATTTTGCTGCTTTTCATGAGCCTAGCTGAACTACTGCACTGACGTTTTAGCATTGCTGTTTCTTTTAATTCTCATATATCTCACGGTTATGTCCTTTGATGCTTTAGGAACTGACATTAAGAAAAATTCTGCTCTACTGTGTTTGACTTCCATAATAATTGTACATGGTTTGCTTTTACGCTAAATACCCATATTGTACATACGTTTATATATATATATATATATATATATATATATATATATAGATTAAGTGCTGTAAACACTCCATTTTGACTTAGGATTAATAGACATTGAATGTCCTGGGTGCTTTGCATATAGCCATTTTAGATATGTCTGCTTAACAGAATGTGAATGCTCTCCCTACTTTGTATGCAATGTTATTTTCTTAATGCATGTCTATGACAACCAGTTAGCTTGAACATGACTGAAAATGATCTTTGGACCATCTCATCTACCAGATTAACCAATGCAATGCATAAACAAATAATAAATAAATATGACAGAGATGTCATCAGTGCAGAATTGGTGGTGTAAATATATAAATAAACACATAAACATGATTCAAGTAGAAATTGTACAGAATCTATAGTATCACATTGCATAGATGGTAAGATCAGATACTGTACATCTATAGCTCATCACTGTGAAAGGCTAGCAACACTGGCCTTTTAAAATGTATAAACGTGGACACAGAGCATACAGCTGAGTGTCAGATTAGTTTATATGGGCACACTGAAATGCAGTACTTGCATCAAAGCTTACCATGTCATCAGTTTAACAACTTTCAGTATTGCTGAAAGGCATCTGTGTATTTTTCCTTCAAAAGCAAAATAAGATGTTAGTTATGTCCAGCGATGCATCATCACAGAAATATGCCAGAACCAGCTATTGGTAGTCCCCAAAGAATGGATTATAAGGGTGTCCTGACCTATTTAAGGGGGCACAGCATTTCCTTCCATGTCAAAATCAAACATTATCTTCACATCAAGTATATGTTACTTAAAATAAATTGCTCTGAGTGAAAACATGAATCAGGATCGGGACTTTGAATGTATCTTTTATATCTATAACCTCACCAACCACAGCATAGGTATTCACCATATTTTAACAGTGCACACAGGTATATTATCCTTACAGTAATGCATCCATATCTACTACACACCTGCAGTGTGCACATGCATACTAGCTTTACAGCAGTTCATGTTATATGTATTTCACTCTTATCATGAGCAAAGGTGGGGTACCCCTATAACAGTCCTGGCTATATGCATTATATTCCAATCATGTACACAGATACAGTACCCTTACAATAGTGTAAGCACCATGAGCTATACAGCTGCACATTGCAGAAGTACAGTACTAATACAATAGTCCATGCTATGTACAATATACTCACAGGTATGAAACCCTTGCAACAGTGTATACCATGGACTTTATACTACAACTGCTTGCTCATATATAGAATCTTTACAATGGTGTAAGCCATGCTCTTTATACTCCCTAGTTATATAAAGGTACAGTACCCAAAAAGCAGTCTGTGCTGTGTGCATTATACCCTCACAGCAATACAAGCTTCAAATTATAGCAATAACAGAATCCTGGCACACAGGTAGTGCATTTATACCAGGTAACACTAAATATAGTTTAATAAGATCTGAGAGAAAATGAGGAGGCTTGTTGTTACTAATACATAACTCCATAATACGTCACTTGGAGTTCCAAAGTAAATCAGAAGAAATAATAAGTGCCATGATTGTAGACTGTGGGTTATTAGTAGCATATATATATAGGAGACCAAAAATCTCTTGATCACCAAAAATGATTGAACACATTAGATAGCTATCTGGATGATTTACCAACAATATATTTAGGAGATTTGAATTATCCAGGCATCATTTGGAATAAGTATCTAACAAGTGTATACATGGGATCTTCTTTCTTGAAAGTATCAAGTCAATTCAATTTCAAACAAAAATGCATTTATGACATAGTATTTTTAATATATTAGATTTAATAGTAGAGAACAATAAGGAATCACTACTAATTTCAATATCCTCTTGGAACTTCAGATCATTAAAGTACTATGTTTGATATGCAAACTTATTTAAGTATATAACAGAAGTATATATATTAAGGTATTATTTAAAATGACTAAATCAGAAGGTTTTACAGCGGGACCTTACAAAAAGAATAATAATTATGGAAAAGAAAATGGAATAGGGTTCATTATTTCTTAAAAAAATATTTGTAATATGTACATTGAAAAAAGAATCAGGGTAAAAAGGGAGGGCACTTTGTTAAACCATTGTGGAATAGGTATCTTCAAAGATTATTTAGGAGGAAAAGATGACTGCATGCACAAGGCAAAAGACATAAAACTGAAAATAATAAAAGGTGTCTAAATGAAATAACTAAGAAATGAAAGTGGCTCTAAAGTACTGAAAGAGGAAGCCATAGGTCCTCATAGGCAAGTAATAATTTATGTGGCATGGATGATTGTCCTGTTACGATCAAAGATAAAGTGGCAACTTCTATGAAAAAAAAAGACATATGGTTTGATAGGAAATGGTAATATTCCTGGGCAATTAATTTGCTTAATTTCAGATACCATTTCTTCCCATTAACAGGAATAAACAATTGTTTGTTGCAACAAAGATTTGTATCCATTGGTTGTAGAAAATCCTAAGTAGTTCCCATATTTAAGGAAGGGAACAAATCTGATCACATAAATTACCACCCAGTAAGCCTCATATCAATTTTAGCCATATGTTTCAAGAGATGATATTAATGAAACCTGTCAAAAGATAGATACTATTGTCCTAGACAGGATGAAAACCAGTCAGGCATAGCAAAAAAGCTAAATGAACTGGGAATAAACCCCTGTGACCCACACTGGGTTACCAGCTGGCTCACATATCGGATGCAGATAATCAAAATAAGGGAGGTTATCTCCACAAAGAGTCCGGTTAATAGTGAAGTCCCCATAGACTTCTGTGCTGGGCCTCTCCTGATTGGCATCTACTATTCTGAAGTAAAAGCCAATAGGGCTCTGGTTGACTATGTCTGCAGATGACTGCAAGCCATTAAATCCAAATGACTTACCCATCCTGCAGAAAGGCTTGTCTCAAATAAATAAATGTTGTCAAAATCATGGATTGAACCTAATTGCCAGAAATGCATTATTATATCCTTTGGGAAGTCATCTACCACACGGAACTACCACATTGACAATACACCTATAAGAGTTATCCCATTTGTTCAGCATTTGGGAACATTTGTGGACAGTGACCTAACTTTTGACCAGCATTTTTCTATTGTTGTAAGAAAGTCCTTTGTATTGCACAGCTTATAAAGAAAGGAGCTACGCCTGGCTCTATGGATGTCATTGTTGCCCTTTAATTAGCCCTCATTAGGCCAGCCATTGAATATAATGCCCCCTTTGGAATAAATCTGTCCGATACATGAAACAACTAGAATGCCCACAGAGATACCTTACTAAAATTATGTCTTTCGGATTTTCCCGGTTAGGGGTCACTCAGTGGAACTCCAGTCTGCTAATTATTGGCAGTGGATTTTTACACTGCTGAGATGCCAGCCCAATGCCCAGCCTTCAAAGAAGGAACACCCATTCAGGCATGCACCTACCTGCATGTCTTTAAACATCATTTGACCGCAGGGAGGACATGCAGAGTCCACACAGAAGGCACTCCAGCTGAGAATCGAACCAAAGAACCTCTTGCTGTGAGGTGACAATGCTAACCATTGCACCACCGCAGCCTTACCTTACTAAAACAATACAAGGCCTAAACAACATGTCCTACATGGACCAACTCAAATTCCTGTCACTATACTTATTATCCTACAGACTGCTAAGTGCTGACTAGTGTCTGGCATACAAGGCATCTTCCAACACATTATAGATTGATTTACTGCACATTGGCAAGTAAAATTACATCAGAAATACTGAGTTGAGGGGTCTAAATCTCTTCTGCAAAATCAACAAAACAGTTTGTAGGGACAAGTACATTTTGCAGAGGATATTGCTACTGTGGAAAAGACTTCCCATCCACATAAAAGTTCATCCCTGTCTTTTAAGTGCAACTTAGATCTATGGATGGGAAACAGAAAATTTACCCCAGGACTGTTCCCTGTACTACTAATGGACAAAGGCAGCTCCTAAATTCTTTATCCCATGCATGGGTCTCTTTAAATTGTCTGTGGTATTATCCTGGTTATTCTCACTAGGGGTAATATACAATTATAGACCATGGAATGGGTAAGACCAGTCTATATCAAATAGGATAGGTTATTTTGAGCACAACAAGGGAATTGGCTAGGCTTAAAATGGCCCTCAAAGGCAGCTAGCCTAGTATTTACGTATGAACCTATTGGAATGAAATTAATAGTAAGGCTATTAGGACTGGGTTAAAACTAAATTTTAAGAAATGTAAAGTAGTTAGATTTGTGAAATATAAATGGGAAAAGATCAAGGTGGGGAGTAAGAAATTAGAAATAGTAGATTATATAAAGGATCTTGGTATTAACAGCTGGACTGGACATGAATGTTATGTATCATGTTGAAGATATCAAAACTAGGGCATTGGGGCAATCAGGTACTATATTAAATATCTTGGAAGCAAGAGACTATAAGGCATTAAACTAGATAAACTATATAATATAATAGGGTCTATATTAGAACATCAAAGTCTTGAAACTTCGAATGTTCTAATATCGACCCCTATTCAGCGAACACTGAAAATAGCGAAGCTGCAGAACACCAAATGTTTTCCTAGGGAAAGCATTCGGTTGGCTGTTTCTGTGGCTTCGCTATTTTCAGCACTGTGGTGGAAAGTTACAGGTCGGGTTCAGGTAAGTGTGTGATTGTGTGGACGTGAGGGTTAGGGCAAGGGTTAGGTGAGTTAGGGTTAGGGCGTGGGCCAGGTAAGTGTGCGATTGTGACGGACTTTAGCGTTAGTGTGGGGTAGGTGAGTTAGGGTTAGGGCACTGGTGAGGTGAGTGGGCGATAGTGACGGATCTTAGGGTTAGAGTTTGGGTTAAGATAAGTGGATAGATAGTGTATGTACAGTTTAGTGTAGGGTTAGATGTATGATTTTAAATGTATGTGTGTGGATTGCTATTTTTTTGGTGTGCTTGTGTTGTGTGTATGTGTTTCGGAACAGCAGATTTTTTTCCCTGGCAAAAAATTTGCTATTCTGCATGTTCGATATTTTAAGTATTCACTGAATAGAGGTCGAAATTAGAATGTGTAAAGTTTTAAGACTTTGGTGTTCTAATATAGACCCAATATATATATATATATATATATATATATATATATATATATGTATATATATATATATATATATATATATATATATATATATATATATATAATATATATAAAATATATATGGGTCCCCTTCAGTAGATCGAACTTTTAAATGTTTGAAGACGATATGGCCAAGACCATAACATCGAACATTTAAAAGTTTGAATGCACTGAATGGAGATCCGTGTACAGTGCGGAATGGGAAGATTTCCCTTTTCCGCAATGTAATACGATCTCGGAGTTGGTATATTTAAGTGGTGGGGGGTGGGGGGGTGCAGGGGGCCTTGCACCCCTGCTACGCAGGTTTAGTTTTTTTTTTTTTTCAGTTTTCGAACTTTTAAATGTTCGATGCTATGGTCTCAGCCATATCATCTTCGAACATTTAAAAGTTCGATCTACTGAAGTAGATCCCAAAAAAAAAAATTTATATATATAAATATATATATATATATATATATATATATATATATATATAAAATTAGACCTATGATAAAATACAATTTATCTTTCTATAGTCTAGCTTTTTCTAACATAGGAAGTATGGAAACTGTTCGGAGATGATTTACTAAGAGAAGAAAAAGCATAAAAAAACTAATGTACCTTGATAGGTTGAAATTTTATTCAGACTGCTAAGAGGAAAAGTGTGCCTGACATTTAGGGCACTGTATAATGAAGCTTTCAGGAGGGATTGACCTTGGGTAAGAAATATTCCAGCATAAGGGACAGGGGCCCTAGTTATAGAATGGAAAAAATGCTAAGAATGGATAGATATATAACACGAATGATACTAATGACAGAGAATACTATTTGTGATTAAAAACTGTAGTCCATTAAGTCTTTTAAAAAAAAGACCTGATGAATATATGGTGGACAACAAATACAAGTCAGGATTACTGGAAACTGCAGTTGTAAAGGTCCATGATGACCAAATGTAACCATGTCAATCAATGAAACTACAACACAGTGTTCATAGGTCCTATCATATGATTTAATGTGGCATCTTGAAAGAGGTTATAAAAGAGAGAGCTATAATAGAAATCACTAAGTATAAACAATAAAGTTTTAGATACTATCTTAGAAACATGGTCCATTTGCAGACAGCTATAAATATATTTATATATGTGAATTTAGATAGATGGAAAACATATGACGAACATATTTCAGACTTCGTAGAATAACCACAGCAGACAAATATTGTTGAAAAACCACAAACAGCAGTCCAGCAACTCCGTAGAAGGAATTTATTTAGAACACCAGTTGTAAAAAATCTCTAGCGCCTCGGCCAAAAGCCTTTAACAGAGTACACCCATTAAAAAACTGCAGGTCCATATATACCAGATCTTAATTGAATAATGAAGTAATTGATTAATTACTTATATCACAAACTTTTAAACAGTTCTTTTTAAAACAACACATTCATATTTACATATTTACACAAAACTTTTCTAGAAGCATTCTTGATTTAATCCCACAGGAAACATAGTATTAAATTTCAAAATTAAAAATGCTTCTTTTTCCTTAATAATTGTTTAACTTGTTCATCATTCATAAATTTATTACAAACAACACTATCTAAAATTGTAGCCTGAAAACCATCTAAACTACCCCTATGTATTTCATTAAAATGTATAGCTACAGGAGTAGTTGTTTTATAATTCCTAACATCCCTTATATGTTCTTTTATTCTACAAGAGAATTGTCTTTTTGTTTCACCTATATAGAATTTGTTGCATGTACATTTAATTGCATATATAACTTTCTGGCTCTTACAAGTAAAACATTCATTTGTCTCAAAATTCTTGTTATTAATTTTATCAAACCTTCGAGTTACATATCTGCAAATAGTGCATTTTCCACACACTACTGTACCTTTTTCTTTTATTACTTCTGATATCTCCAATTTCGGTCTTTGAAACCTACTATGTACTATAAAATCTTTAATGTTTCTTCCCCTATTGAAAGAAAACAAAAGTTTCTTCTGTTTTAAACAATCTACTTCTTTTCTTGTAATATTCCAACTAGATTTAATTATATCTATAATTTCTTCTGATATTACTGAATACGTAGTAGTAAAGTATATATTTTTATCCTGCTCCATTCTGTTACTATTTTTATAGGATGTCCAACTGCATTTTTCATTCTTACTATACAGTACTTTAATTAAACTTTCTTTTAAATTCATTTCATCATACCCCCTTTTGCTAAGAATGGATAGATATATAACACGAATGATACTAATGACATAGAATACCATTTGTGATTAAAAACTGTAGTCCATTAAGTCTTTTAAAAAAAAGACCTGATGAATATATGGTGGACAACAAATACAAGTCAGGATTACTGGAAACTGCAGTTGTAAAGGTCCATGATGACCAAATGTAACCATGTCAAGCAATGAAACTACAACACAGTGTTCATAGGTCCTATCATATGATTTAATGTGGCATCTTGAAAGAGGTTATAAAAGAGAGAGCTATAATAGAAATCACTAAGTATAAACAATAACGTTTTAGATACTATCTTAGAAACATGGTCCATTTGCAGACAGCTATAAATATATTTATATATGTGAATTTAGATAGATGGAAAACATATGACGAACATATTTCAGACTTCCTTCATGCAACATTGTCTGATGACTACACCTCAGGGGCATGCATCCTGTATCCTAGGAAACATGTTATTGCAAACAAGACAGATGACAAACCTAAACTGGATGAGCTCTACGCTTTGTGTCGGTCAGAGAATTCACAAATAAAAAAACAGCATTCTTTTCTTGTATAAATGCTACTGCATCAGGCTATTCAGCAGCACTTTAATGAGTCACAGATGATCGGTGCAGTCCAGATGGTCTAATGACTAAAGAACTTTAATGTCAGCTTTAGTTGACTTGGTTCTTTGTTGGTAAGGCACACACAGTCCAAAACATATTCCCTTCTAATGCACCTAAGGAATATGCTGATGAGTCTAACAGAGACTCATTTTTTTTATTCAGTTTAGATTTTTTTGAAGTTATGTTTGTAGTTTCACCTATTCTATTAACATACTATGGTTCAGATCCATACATGGCCTGGGTGGTTATATTCCATATAAATTCCCTTATCTCAGCTATTCCCCAGACTGTATGTTTTTTTGCTGTGTAGTTTAAAATAAATTTTAATTATCCCTATTTTTAGGTAGCCTATGTTAAACTAAAGCATCAACCGGAGATTTTCTGACTTGTCTTTTACTTCCTGTTTTGGAGAAGGTTGTTTAGAAGGCACTGTGCATTCATTTGCCATCTCTAGAACTCTTGGATCCACTTCAGTCTGTTTTTTTTTTTATCAGGAAAACATACTGAAGATGTCCCTGTAGCAGATGGATCTTATTTTATATTCCACATGCTTCCTACTTGATATTTTCCGAGTTTTTACCACCATTGATCATGGGCTCCTTTTATAATCTGTTCCAACACTGTAGTCATATAGCTTGCTGCTGTGTCTTAGATCAGTAGTGTTACATGACCTTTGAAGTTAATGCTCCAGAAGGATACCCTTTAGCATGTGAGGTGTCATAGGGATCCATTCTTTGTGCTATTTTGTTCACTTTATATGCAGCCACTGAAGTTGATCATGCAAGGTTGGGAGGGTGGCCTAATGGTTAAGATGTTTGCCTTACAAACACAAAGTGCAGGGTTTGAGTCTCACAAGGGATAATTGGCTAAGCTTAAAAATGGCTCGCAAGGGCAGTTAGCTTAGTACTAATCTATGAACCTATGGTACCAGACATCCATGTTATGCTAATAAGATTCAGCATAGAAGAATTAGATGCCATTGCTTTGCCAATGATATTTATCTCTAGCTCACTCAGTTCTATATAGCCATTTTATCAGTTACGAAGATTGGAGTCTATCCTTCAGCTGCTAACAATGAGCCAATTAAGTCTAACACATAAAAACTAAGTCTGCACTGATGCTTCCTTTGCTGATTTTCATACATCCAGTTAGGAATAATCAGGGTTTACAATGAAGGTATATTATCAGAGGATAGTTTCTGATAATGCACAGCTACTGAAAGAACATGTGTCAGCAGTTTTCAGGTGACCTTTAAATCAAAGTTTCATTCTTTCTACTGAGTTTGTGACAGCTTTACATGCGCATATTCTACTGTCACTGGATTTTTGCAGATTATTGCACTTGATACTATCTGATAGTATGCATTAACCTGTTGCAGTAGGTCCAAACCTCCACAACTCAAGTTTTGAGTGGAGGTCAACTTACTCCTGTGCTGCAGGATTTGGGCTGGTTGCCTTTTAAGCTCTGCATATTTTGGGCATTCTTTGCTTCTCATCTGGTGGTATCTTATTCCCTTCTTCATAAACTCAGATAATTCACTGAACATTCGATGCCCTTTCACAAAACTGGGCTTGAAGCTCAAGTAGATATGCTTTGATCTGCTTTACTCTTGGTCTGTGGAATCAAATACCTTCCATGATAAGGTCAAGTGAAATCAAGACCTATTTAAGAGGTCAGTTTGCTTCCATTTGTTTAGGAGTGTTTCCATGCTTCCTTTTGTGGATTAACATAGTACTATAATGTTTTAATATAGCATTATGATCAGTTTCTTCATGACAATCTCTACTATGGGATACATGGGTGATGTCTAAGATGAAAATATTTGAATGTATTTGATGCCTATTTGTGCATTTTCATCATATCCCTAAATTATTTAGATTTTTAGCATTGTAAAGAAAGAAAACAAAGCAAACATATAAGTAATAATCAACAAAGAGTCACAATGCTGTGCATACAAAAAGAAAGACACAACTATACTTCACCCAGAGTGTTGCTATTCAGTATAATCCCAGATTGCATGGAAATGCATGTAATTATCTAAGCTCATGCCAGAAAAAAAATGCTGAATGTGCATTAACAAGGTGATATGTAAGGTTAAATGCTGAATGTGCATTAACAAGGTGATATGTAAGGTTAAATGCTGAATGTGCATTAACAAGGTGATATGTAAGGTTAAATGCTGAATGTGCATTAACAAGGTGATATGTAAGGTTAAATGCTGAATGTGCATTAACAAGGTGATATGTAAGGTTAAATGCTGAATGTGCATTAACAAGGTGCTATGTAAGGTTAAATGCTGAATGTGCATTAACAAGGTGATATGTAAGGTTAAATGCTGAATGTGCATTAACAAGGTGCTATGTAAGGTTAAATGCTGAATGTGCATTAACAAGGTGATATGTAAGGTTAAATGCTGAATGTGCATTAACAAGGTGATATGTAAGGTTAAATGCTGAATGTGCATTAACAAGGTGATATGTAAGGTTAAATGCTGAATGTGCATTAACAAGGTGATATGTAAGGTTAAATGCTGAATGTGCATTAACAAGGTGATATGTAAGGTTAAATGCTGAATGTGCATTAACAAGGTGATATGTAAGGTTAAATGCTGAATGTGCATTAACAAGGTGATATGTAAGGTTAAATGCTGAATGTGCATTAACAAGGTGATATGTAAGGTTAAATGCTGAATGTGCATTAACAAGGTGATATGTAAGGTTAAATGCTGAATGTGCATTAACAAGGTGATATGTAAGGTTAAATGCTGAATGTGCATTAACAAGGTGATATGTAAGGTTAAATGCTGAATGTGCATTAACAAGGTGATATGTAAGGTTAAATGCTGAATGTGCATTAACAAGGTGATATGTAAGGTTAAATGCTGAATGTGCATTAACAAGGTGATATGTAAGGTTAAATGCTGAATGTGCATTAACAAGGTGATATGTAAGGTTAAATGCTGAATGTGCATTAACAAGGTGATATGTAAGGTTAAATGCTGAATGTGCATTAACAAGGTGATATGTAAGGTTAAATGCTGAATGTGCATTAACAAGGTGATATGTAAGGTTAAATGCTGAATGTGCATTAACAAGGTGATATGTAAGGTTAAATGCTGAATGTGCATTAACAAGGTGATATGTAAGGTTAAATGCTGAATGTGCATTAACAAGGTGATATGTAAGGTTAAATGCTGAATGTGCATTAACAAGGTGATATGTAAGGTTAAATGCTGAATGTGCATTAACAAGGTGATATGTAAGGTTAAATGCTGAATGTGCACTAACAAGGTGATATGTAAGGTTAAATGCTGAATGTGCACTAACAAGGTGATATGTAAGGTTAAATGCTGAATGTGCATTAACAAGGTGATATGTAAGGTTAAATGCTGAATGTGCACTAACAAGGTGATATGTAAGGTTAAATGCTGAATGTGCACTAACAAGGTGATATGTAAGGTTAAATGCTGAATGTGCACTAACAAGGTGATATGTAAGGTTAAATGCTGAATGTGCACTAACAAGGTGATATGTAAGGTTAAATGCTGAATGTGCACTAACAAGGTGATATGTAAGGTTAAATGCTGAATGTGCACTAACAAGGTGATATGTAAGGTTAAATGCTGAATGTGCATTAACAAGGTGATATGTAAGGTTAAATGCTGAATGTGCATTAACAAGGTGATATGGAAGGTTAAATGCTGAATGTGCATTAACAAGGTGATATGGAAGGTTAAATGCTGAATGTGCATTAACAAGGTGATATGGAAGGTTAAATGCTGAATGTGCATTAACAAGGTGATATGGAAGGTTAAATGCTGAATGTGCATTAACAAGGTGATATGGAAGGTTAAATGCTGAATGTGCATTAACAAGGTGATATGGAAGGTTAAATGCTGAATGTGCATTAACAAGGTGATATGGAAGGTTAAATGCTGAATGTGCATTAACAAGGTGATATGGAAGGTTAAATGCTGAATGTGCATTAACAAGGTGATATGGAAGGTTAAATGCTGAATGTGCATTAACAAGGTGATATGGAAGGTTAAATGCTGAATGTGCATTAACAAGGTGATATGGAAGGTTAAATGCTGAATGTGCATTAACAAGGTGATATGGAAGGTTAAATGCTGAATGTGCATCAACAAGGTGATATGGAACGTTAAATGCTGAATGTGCACTAACAAGGTGATATGTAAGGTTAAATGCTGAATGTGCACTAACAAGGTGATATGTAAGGTTAAATGCTGAATGTGCACTAACAAGGTGATATGTAAGGTTAAATGCTGAATGTGCATTAACAAGGTGATATGTAAGGTTAAATGCTGAATGTGCACTAACAAGGTGATATGTAAGGTTAAATGCTGAATGTGCATTAACAAGGTGATATGTAAGGTTAAATGCTGAATGTGCATTAACAAGGTGATATGTAAGGTTAAATGCTGAATGTGCATTAACAAGGTGATATGTAAGGTTAAATGCTGAATGTGCATTAACAAGGTGATATGTAAGGTTAAATGCTGAATGTGCATTAACAAGGTGATATGTAAGGTTAAATGCTGAATGTGCATTAACAAGGTGATATGTAAGGTTAAATGCTGAATGTGCATTAACAAGGTGATATGTAAGGTTAAATGCTGAATGTGCATTAACAAGGTGATATGTAAGGTTAAATGCTGAATGTGCATTAACAAGGTGATATGTAAGGTTAAATGCTGAATGTGCATTAACAAGGTGATATGTAAGGTTAAATGCTGAATGTGCATTAACAAGGTGATATGTAAGGTTAAATGCTGAATGTGCATTAACAAGGTGATATGTAAGGTTAAATGCTGAATGTGCATTAACAAGGTGATATGTAAGGTTAAATGCTGAATGTGCATTAACAAGGTGATATGTAAGGTTAAATGCTGAATGTGCATTAACAAGGTGATATGTAAGGTTAAATGCTGAATGTGCATTAACAAGGTGATATGTAAGGTTAAATGCTGAATGTGCATTAACAAGGTGATATGTAAGGTTAAATGCTGAATGTGCATTAACAAGGTGATATGTAAGGTTAAATGCTGAATGTGCATTAACAAGGTGATATGTAAGGTTAAATGCTGAATGTGCATTAACAAGGTGATATGTAAGGTTAAATGCTGAATGTGCATTAACAAGGTGATATGTAAGGTTAAATGCTGAATGTGCATTAACAAGGTGATATGTAAGGTTAAATGCTGAATGTGCATTAACAAGGTGATATGTAAGGTTAAATGCTGAATGTGCATTAACAAGGTGATATGTAAGGTTAAATGCTGAATGTGCATTAACAAGGTGATATGTAAGGTTAAATGCTGAATGTGCATTAACAAGGTGATATGTAAGGTTAAATGCTGAATGTGCATTAACAAGGTGATATGTAAGGTTAAATGCTGAATGTGCATTAACAAGGTGATATGTAAGGTTAAATGCTGAATGTGCATTAACAAGGTGATATGTAAGGTTAAATGCTGAATGTGCATTAACAAGGTGATATGTAAGGTTAAATGCTGAATGTGCATTAACAAGGTGATATGTAAGGTTAAATGCTGAATGTGCATTAACAAGGTGATATGTAAGGTTAAATGCTGAATGTGCATTAACAAGGTGATATGTAAGGTTAAATGCTGAATGTGCATTAACAAGGTGATATGTAAGGTTAAATGCTGAATGTGCATTAACAAGGTGATATGTAAGGTTAAATGCTGAATGTGCATTAACAAGGTGATATGTAAGGTTAAATGCTGAATGTGCATTAACAAGGTGATATGTAAGGTTAAATGCTGAATGTGCATTAACAAGGTGATATGTAAGGTTAAATGCTGAATGTGCATTAACAAGGTGATATGTAAGGTTAAATGCTGAATGTGCATTAACAAGGTGATATGTAAGGTTAAATGCTGAATGTGCATTAACAAGGTGATATGTAAGGTTAAATGCTGAATGTGCATTAACAAGGTGATATGTAAGGTTAAATGCTGAATGTGCATTAACAAGGTGATATGTAAGGTTAAATGCTGAATGTGCATTAACAAGGTGATATGTAAGGTTAAATGCTGAATGTGCATTAACAAGGTGATATGTAAGGTTAAATGCTGAATGTGCACTAACAAGGTGATATGTAAGGTTAAATGCTGAATGTGCACTAACAAGGTGATATGTAAGGTTAAATGCTGAATGTGCACTAACAAGGTGATATGTAAGGTTAAATGCTGAATGTGCACTAACAAGGTGATATGTAAGGTTAAATGCTGAATGTGCATTAACAAGGTGATATGTAAGGTTAAATGCTGAATGTGCATTAACAAGGTGATATGTAAGGTTAAATGCTGAATGTGCATTAACAAGGTGATATGTAAGGTTAAATGCTGAATGTGCATTAACAAGGTGATATGTAAGGTTAAATGCTGAATGTGCATTAACAAGGTGATATGGAAGGTTAAATGCTGAATGTGCATTAACAAGGTGATATGGAAGGTTAAATGCTGAATGTGCATTAACAAGGTGATATGGAAGGTTAAATGCTGAATGTGCATTAACAAGGTGATATGGAAGGTTAAATGCTGAATGTGCATTAACAAGGTGATATGGAAGGTTAAATGCTGAATGTGCATTAACAAGGTGATATGGAAGGTTAAATGCTGAATGTGCATTAACAAGGTGATATGGAAGGTTAAATGCTGAATGTGCATTAACAAGGTGATATGGAAGGTTAAATGCTGAATGTGCATTAACAAGGTGATATGGAAGGTTAAATGCTGAATGTGCATTAACAAGGTGATATGGAAGGTTAAATGCTGAATGTGCATTAACAAGGTGATATGGAAGGTTAAATGCTGAATGTGCATTAACAAGGTGATATGGAAGGTTAAATGCTGAATGTGCATTAACAAGGTGATATGTAAGGTTAAATGCTGAATGTGCATTAACAAGGTGATATGTAAGGTTAAATGCTGAATGTGCACTAACAAGGTGATATGTAAGGTTAAATGCTGAATGTGCATTAACAAGGTGATATGTAAGGTTAAATGCTGAATGTGCATTAACAAGGTGATATGTAAGGTTAAATGCTGAATGTGCATTAACAAGGTGATATGTAAGGTTAAATGCTGAATGTGCATTAACAAGGTGATATGTAAGGTTAAATGCTGAATGTGCATTAACAAGGTGATATGTAAGGTTAAATGCTGAATGTGCATTAACAAGGTGATATGTAAGGTTAAATGCTGAATGTGCATTAACAAGGTGATATGTAAGGTTAAATGCTGAATGTGCATTAACAAGGTGATATGTAAGGTTAAATGCTGAATGTGCATTAACAAGGTGATATGTAAGGTTAAATGCTGAATGTGCATTAACAAGGTGATATGTAAGGTTAAATGCTGAATGTGCATTAACAAGGTGATATGTAAGGTTAAATGCTGAATGTGCATTAACAAGGTGATATGTAAGGTTAAATGCTGAATGTGCATTAACAAGGTGATATGTAAGGTTAAATGCTGAATGTGCATTAACAAGGTGATATGTAAGGTTAAATGCTGAATGTGCATTAACAAGGTGATATGTAAGGTTAAATGCTGAATGTGCATTAACAAGGTGATATGTAAGGTTAAATGCTGAATGTGCATTAACAAGGTGATATGTAAGGTTAAATGCTGAATGTGCATTAACAAGGTGATATGTAAGGTTAAATGCTGAATGTGCATTAACAAGGTGATATGTAAGGTTAAATGCTGAATGTGCATTAACAAGGTGATATGTAAGGTTAAATGCTGAATGTGCATTAACAAGGTGATATGTAAGGTTAAATGCTGAATGTGCATTAACAAGGTGATATGTAAGGTTAAATGCTGAATGTGCATTAACAAGGTGATATGTAAGGTTAAATGCTGAATGTGCATTAACAAGGTGATATGTAAGGTTAAATGCTGAATGTGCATTAACAAGGTGATATGTAAGGTTAAATGCTGAATGTGCATTAACAAGGTGATATGTAAGGTTAAATGCTGAATGTGCATTAACAAGGTGATATGTAAGGTTAAATGCTGAATGTGCATTAACAAGGTGATATGTAAGGTTAAATGCTGAATGTGCATTAACAAGGTGATATGTAAGGTTAAATGCTGAATGTGCATTAACAAGGTGATATGTAAGGTTAAATGCTGAATGTGCATTAACAAGGTGATATGTAAGGTTAAATGCTGAATGTGCATTAACAAGGTGATATGTAAGGTTAAATGCTGAATGTGCACTAACAAGGTGATATGTAAGGTTAAATGCTGAATGTGCATTAACAAGGTGATATGTAAGGTTAAATGCTGAATGTGCATTAACAAGGTGATATGTAAGGTTAAATGCTGAATGTGCATTAACAAGGTGATATGTAAGGTTAAATGCTGAATGTGCATTAACAAGGTGATATGTAAGGTTAAATGCTGAATGTGCATTAACAAGGTGATATGTAAGGTTAAATGCTGAATGTGCATTAACAAGGTGATATGTAAGGTTAAATGCTGAATGTGCATTAACAAGGTGATATGTAAGGTTAAATGCTGAATGTGCATTAACAAGGTGATATGGAAGGTTAAATGCTGAATGTGCATTAACAAGGTGATATGGAAGGTTAAATGCTGAATGTGCATTAACAAGGTGATATGGAAGGTTAAATGCTGAATGTGCATTAACAAGGTGATATGGAAGGTTAAATGCTGAATGTGCATTAACAAGGTGATATGGAAGGTTAAATGCTGAATGTGCATTAACAAGGTGATATGGAAGGTTAAATGCTGAATGTGCATTAACAAGGTGATATGGAAGGTTAAATGCTGAATGTGCATTAACAAGGTGATATGGAAGGTTAAATGCTGAATGTGCATTAACAAGGTGATATGGAAGGTTAAATGCTGAATGTGCATTAACAAGGTGATATGGAAGGTTAAATGCTGAATGTGCATTAACAAGGTGATATGGAAGGTTAAATGCTGAATGTGCATTAACAAGGTGATATGGAAGGTTAAATGCTGAATGTGCATTAACAAGGTGATATGGAAGGTTAAATGCTGAATGTGCATTAACAAGGTGATATGGAAGGTTAAATGCTGAATGTGCATTAACAAGGTGATATGTAAGGTTAAATGCTGAATGTGCACTAACAAGGTGATATGTAAGGTTAAATGCTGAATGTGCATTAACAAGGTGATATGTAAGGTTAAATGCTGAATGTGCATTAACAAGGTGATATGTAAGGTTAAATGCTGAATGTGCATTAACAAGGTGATATGTAAGGTTAAATGCTGAATGTGCATTAACAAGGTGATATGTAAGGTTAAATGCTGAATGTGCATTAACAAGGTGATATGTAAGGTTAAATGCTGAATGTGCATTAACAAGGTGATATGTAAGGTTAAATGCTGAATGTGCATTAACAAGGTGATATGTAAGGTTAAATGCTGAATGTGCATTAACAAGGTGATATGTAAGGTTAAATGCTGAATGTGCATTAACAAGGTGATATGTAAGGTTAAATGCTGAATGTGCATTAACAAGGTGATATGTAAGGTTAAATGCTGAATGTGCATTAACAAGGTGATATGTAAGGTTAAATGCTGAATGTGCATTAACAAGGTGATATGTAAGGTTAAATGCTGAATGTGCATTAACAAGGTGATATGTAAGGTTAAATGCTGAATGTGCATTAACAAGGTGATATGTAAGGTTAAATGCTGAATGTGCATTAACAAGGTGATATGTAAGGTTAAATGCTGAATGTGCATTAACAAGGTGATATGTAAGGTTAAATGCTGAATGTGCATTAACAAGGTGATATGTAAGGTTAAATGCTGAATGTGCATTAACAAGGTGATATGTAAGGTTAAATGCTGAATGTGCATTAACAAGGTGATATGTAAGGTTAAATGCTGAATGTGCATTAACAAGGTGATATGTAAGGTTAAATGCTGAATGTGCATTAACAAGGTGATATGTAAGGTTAAATGCTGAATGTGCATTAACAAGGTGATATGTAAGGTTAAATGCTGAATGTGCATTAACAAGGTGATATGTAAGGTTAAATGCTGAATGTGCATTAACAAGGTGATATGTAAGGTTAAATGCTGAATGTGCATTAACAAGGTGATATGTAAGGTTAAATGCTGAATGTGCATTAACAAGGTGATATGTAAGGTTAAATGCTGAATGTGCATTAACAAGGTGATATGTAAGGTTAAATGCTGAATGTGCATTAACAAGGTGATATGTAAGGTTAAATGCTGAATGTGCATTAACAAGGTGATATGTAAGGTTAAATGCTGAATGTGCATTAACAAGGTGATATGTAAGGTTAAATGCTGAATGTGCATTAACAAGGTGATATGTAAGGTTAAATGCTGAATGTGCATTAACAAGGTGATATGTAAGGTTAAATGCTGAATGTGCATTAACAAGGTGATATGTAAGGTTAAATGCTGAATGTGCACTAACAAGGTGATATGTAAGGTTAAATGCTGAATGTGCACTAACAAGGTGATATGTAAGGTTAAATGCTGAATGTGCACTAACAAGGTGATATGTAAGGTTAAATGCTGAATGTGCATTAACAAGGTGATATGTAAGGTTAAATGCTGAATGTGCATTAACAAGGTGATATGTAAGGTTAAATGCTGAATGTGCATTAACAAGGTGATATGTAAGGTTAAATGCTGAATGTGCATTAACAAGGTGATATGTAAGGTTAAATGCTGAATGTGCATTAACAAGGTGATATGGAAGGTTAAATGCTGAATGTGCATTAACAAGGTGATATGGAAGGTTAAATGCTGAATGTGCATTAACAAGGTGATATGGAAGGTTAAATGCTGAATGTGCATTAACAAGGTGATATGGAAGGTTAAATGCTGAATGTGCATTAACAAGGTGATATGGAAGGTTAAATGCTGAATGTGCATTAACAAGGTGATATGGAAGGTTAAATGCTGAATGTGCATTAACAAGGTGATATGGAAGGTTAAATGCTGAATGTGCATTAACAAGGTGATATGGAAGGTTAAATGCTGAATGTGCATTAACAAGGTGATATGGAAGGTTAAATGCTGAATGTGCATTAACAAGGTGATATGGAAGGTTAAATGCTGAATGTGCATTAACAAGGTGATATGGAAGGTTAAATGCTGAATGTGCATTAACAAGGTGATATGGAAGGTTAAATGCTGAATGTGCATTAACAAGGTGATATGGAAGGTTAAATGCTGAATGTGCATTAACAAGGTGATATGTAAGGTTAAATGCTGAATGTGCACTAACAAGGTGATATGTAAGGTTAAATGCTGAATGTGCACTAACAAGGTGATATGTAAGGTTAAATGCTGAATGTGCACTAACAAGGTGATATGTAAGGTTAAATGCTGAATGTGCACTAACAAGGTGATATGTAAGGTTAAATGCTGAATGTGCATTAACAAGGTGATATGTAAGGTTAAATGCTGAATGTGCATTAACAAGGTGATATGTAAGGTTAAATGCTGAATGTGCATTAACAAGGTGATATGTAAGGTTAAATGCTGAATGTGCATTAACAAGGTGATATGTAAGGTTAAATGCTGAATGTGCATTAACAAGGTGATATGTAAGGTTAAATGCTGAATGTGCATTAACAAGGTGATATGTAAGGTTAAATGCTGAATGTGCATTAACAAGGTGATATGTAAGGTTAAATGCTGAATGTGCATTAACAAGGTGATATGTAAGGTTAAATGCTGAATGTGCATTAACAAGGTGATATGTAAGGTTAAATGCTGAATGTGCATTAACAAGGTGATATGTAAGGTTAAATGCTGAATGTGCATTAACAAGGTGATATGTAAGGTTAAATGCTGAATGTGCATTAACAAGGTGATATGTAAGGTTAAATGCTGAATGTGCATTAACAAGGTGATATGTAAGGTTAAATGCTGAATGTGCATTAACAAGGTGATATGTAAGGTTAAATGCTGAATGTGCATTAACAAGGTGATATGTAAGGTTAAATGCTGAATGTGCATTAACAAGGTGATATGTAAGGTTAAATGCTGAATGTGCATTAACAAGGTGATATGTAAGGTTAAATGCTGAATGTGCATTAACAAGGTGATATGTAAGGTTAAATGCTGAATGTGCATTAACAAGGTGATATGTAAGGTTAAATGCTGAATGTGCACTAACAAGGTGATATGTAAGGTTAAATGCTGAATGTGCATTAACAAGGTGATATGTAAGGTTAAATGCTGAATGTGCATTAACAAGGTGATATGTAAGGTTAAATGCTGAATGTGCATTAACAAGGTGATATGTAAGGTTAAATGCTGAATGTGCATTAACAAGGTGATATGTAAGGTTAAATGCTGAATGTGCATTAACAAGGTGATATGTAAGGTTAAATGCTGAATGTGCATTAACAAGGTGATATGTAAGGTTAAATGCTGAATGTGCATTAACAAGGTGATATGTAAGGTTAAATGCTGAATGTGCATTAACAAGGTGATATGTAAGGTTAAATGCTGAATGTGCATTAACAAGGTGATATGTAAGGTTAAATGCTGAATGTGCATTAACAAGGTGATATGTAAGGTTAAATGCTGAATGTGCATTAACAAGGTGATATGTAAGGTTAAATGCTGAATGTGCATTAACAAGGTGATATGTAAGGTTAAATGCTGAATGTGCATTAACAAGGTGATATGTAAGGTTAAATGCTGAATGTGCATTAACAAGGTGATATGGAAGGTTAAATGCTGAATGTGCATTAACAAGGTGATATGGAAGGTTAAATGCTGAATGTGCATTAACAAGGTGATATGGAAGGTTAAATGCTGAATGTGCATTAACAAGGTGATATGGAAGGTTAAATGCTGAATGTGCATTAACAAGGTGATATGGAAGGTTAAATGCTGAATGTGCATTAACAAGGTGATATGGAAGGTTAAATGCTGAATGTGCATTAACAAGGTGATATGTAAGGTTAAATGCTGAATGTGCATTAACAAGGTGATATGTAAGGTTAAATGCTGAATGTGCACTAACAAGGTGATATGTAAGGTTAAATGCTGAATGTGCATTAACAAGGTGATATGTAAGGTTAAATGCTGAATGTGCACTAACAAGGTGATATGTAAGGTTAAATGCTGAATGTGCACTAACAAGGTGATATGTAAGGTTAAATGCTGAATGTGCATTAACAAGGTGATATGTAAGGTTAAATGCTGAATGTGCACTAACAAGGTGATATGTAAGGTTAAATGCTGAATGTGCATTAACAAGGTGATATGTAAGGTTAAATGCTGAATGTGCATTAACAAGGTGATATGTAAGGTTAAATGCTGAATGTGCATTAACAAGGTGATATGTAAGGTTAAATGCTGAATGTGCATTAACAAGGTGATATGTAAGGTTAAATGCTGAATGTGCATTAACAAGGTGATATGTAAGGTTAAATGCTGAATGTGCATTAACAAGGTGATATGTAAGGTTAAATGCTGAATGTGCATTAACAAGGTGATATGTAAGGTTAAATGCTGAATGTGCATTAACAAGGTGATATGTAAGGTTAAATGCTGAATGTGCATTAACAAGGTGATATGTAAGGTTAAATGCTGAATGTGCATTAACAAGGTGATATGTAAGGTTAAATGCTGAATGTGCATTAACAAGGTGATATGTAAGGTTAAATGCTGAATGTGCATTAACAAGGTGATATGTAAGGTTAAATGCTGAATGTGCATTAACAAGGTGATATGTAAGGTTAAATGCTGAATGTGCATTAACAAGGTGATATGTAAGGTTAAATGCTGAATGTGCATTAACAAGGTGATATGTAAGGTTAAATGCTGAATGTGCATTAACAAGGTGATATGTAAGGTTAAATGCTGAATGTGCATTAACAAGGTGATATGTAAGGTTAAATGCTGAATGTGCATTAACAAGGTGATATGTAAGGTTAAATGCTGAATGTGCACTAACAAGGTGATATGTAAGGTTAAATGCTGAATGTGCACTAACAAGGTGATATGTAAGGTTAAATGCTGAATGTGCACTAACAAGGTGATATGTAAGGTTAAATGCTGAATGTGCACTAACAAGGTGATATGTAAGGTTAAATGCTGAATGTGCATTAACAAGGTGATATGTAAGGTTAAATGCTGAATGTGCATTAACAAGGTGATATGGAAGGTTAAATGCTGAATGTGCATTAACAAGGTGATATGTAAGGTTAAATGCTGAATGTGCATTAACAAGGTGATATGTAAGGTTAAATGCTGAATGTGCATTAACAAGGTGATATGTAAGGTTAAATGCTGAATGTGCATTAACAAGGTGATATGTAAGGTTAAATGCTGAATGTGCATTAACAAGGTGATATGTAAGGTTAAATGCTGAATGTGCATTAACAAGGTGATATGTAAGGTTAAATGCTGAATGTGCATTAACAAGGTGATATGTAAGGTTAAATGCTGAATGTGCATTAACAAGGTGATATGTAAGGTTAAATGCTGAATGTGCATTAACAAGGTGATATGTAAGGTTAAATGCTGAATGTGCATTAACAAGGTGATATGTAAGGTTAAATGCTGAATGTGCATTAACAAGGTGATATGTAAGGTTAAATGCTGAATGTGCATTAACAAGGTGATATGTAAGGTTAAATGCTGAATGTGCATTAACAAGGTGATATGTAAGGTTAAATGCTGAATGTGCATTAACAAGGTGATATGTAAGGTTAAATGCTGAATGTGCATTAACAAGGTGATATGTAAGGTTAAATGCTGAATGTTCACTAACAAGGTGATATGTAAGGTTAAATGCTGAATGTGCACTAACAAGGTGATATGTAAGGTTAAATGCTGAATGTGGACTAACAAGGTGATATGTAAGGTTAAATGCTGAATGTGCACTAACAATGTGATATGTAAGGTTAAATGCTGAATGTGCACTAACAAGGTGATATGTAAGGTTAAATGCTGAATGTGCATTAACAAGGTGATATGTTAGGTTAAATGCTGAATGTGCACTAACAAGGTGATATGTAAGGTTAAATGCTGAATGTGCACTAACAAGGTGATATGTACGGTTAAATGCTGAATGTGCACTAACAAGGTGATATGTAAGGTTAAATGCTGAATGTGCACTAACAAGGTGATATGTAAGGTTAAATGCTGAATGTGCACTAACAAGGTGATATGTAAGGTTAAATGCTGAATGTGCATTAACAAGGTTATATGGAAGGTTAAATGCTGAATGTGCATTAACAAGGTGATATGGAAGGTTAAATGCTGAATGTGCATTAACAAGGTGATATGGAAGGTTAAATGCTGAATGTGCATGAACAAGGTGATATGGAAGGTTAAATGCTGAATGTGCATGAACAAGGTGATATGGAAGGTTAAATGCTGAATGTGCATGAACAAGGTGATATGGAAGGTTAAATGCTGAATGTGCATTAACAAGGTGATGTGTAAGGTTAAATGCTGAATGTGCATTAACAAGGTGATGTGTAAGGTTAAATGCTGAATGTGCATTAACAAGGTGATATGTAAGGTTAAATGCTGAATGTGCATTAACAAGGTGATATGTAAGGTTAAATGCTGAATGTGCACTAACAAGGTGATATGTAAGGTTAAATGCTGAATGTGCACTAACAAGGTGATATGTAAGGTTAAATGCTGAATGTGCACTAACAAGGTGATATGTAAGGTTAAATGCTGAATGTGCACTAACAAGGTGATATGTAAGGTTAAATGCTGAATGTGCACTAACAAGGTGATATGTAAGGTTAAATGCTGAATGTGCATTAACAAGGTGATATGTTAGGTTAAATGCTGAATGTGCACTAACAAGGTGATATGTAAGGTTAAATGCTGAATGTGCACTAACAAGGTGATATGTAAGGTTAAATGCTGAATGTGCACTAACAAGGTGATATGTAAGGTTAAATGCTGAATGTGCACTAACAAGGTGATATGTAAGTTTAAATGCTGAATGTGCACTAACAAGGTGATATGTAAGGTTAAATGCTGAATGTGCATTAACAAGGTGATATGTTAGGTTAAATGCTGAATGTGCATTAACAAGGTGATATGTAAGGTTAAATGCTGAATGTGCACTAACAAGGTGATATGTACGGTTAAATGCCTTTGTACCCTCATTAGTCTTGCCAAATATCTAATCTGCATCCACTCAACAAAACACTATAAAAATGAATCTACAGTCAGATTCCATCTTTTATGTGGTCTAAAAGAATCCCTTTTAGCTCTCAGCATGGATTCCAACCAGCATTTATACCACCAAAGCACTCTACATTTCCAGTAATTATATCCTTAAGAATTCCAGCAATAGGGAATTACTGGGTGTCATTTGTGTTGACTGATAATGCGTTTTTAATCTTCTCTGCCATACGTTGATACTGTCTAAACTAGAGATCAAACAATCTGAAAACACAGCTTTACATTATTTCAAATGCTTACTTAGCAACTGACTGGTAAACATTATTTTTAATAATTCTTACTGTATAACTGCTGTAATTACCTTTGAAGCCCCACGAGTATCTATAGCAGGATGTATTCTTTTGTCACTCCATACCGGGTGATCTTTCATACCATAAAATTCTTCTTATCAGTTACAACTTTATGACTTGCCACTGAATTCCTCTAAGACTAACACTATCCTTTACAGCACATTATAGCAGCCAGTAACTGTCCCACGGAAATATCAAATCCTTAGAACAAAAAAATGATCATAACATAAAATTACAAATATTTCAGAATACACATTAACCAAATATTTTATTCACCTACCACACTGAAAAAAAAATTAATATCCTAAATTTCCTCAATTACAATTAGACATTCACTAGTTACTTCACTTGGACAAAAAATGCATTATTCCCAGAATTGGAATATAAGCTCCCATTATTATCTCAGGGTTATAGCCATATATAACCAATTTACTCCAATAGCATATTATAAAATCTGCTGCTGACCAATGTACACACCATTTGTATTTACTGGAAATATTATCCCCCCCCCCCCCATTTAGTAGCAGGAAATGAAGCTATTCACTACCCCTCCATATAACTTCACTAGCAATGACTTCTACCTCATACTCAGCAACATACTACATACCTAGAATCCCAATTTGTTGCTGTCTAAGTTTACTACAAATATAGTTAAATGTACCCTCTACAAAAAGAGTTCTAGTAAGTAAAATGTCATCCCTGCAAGTAACAGCACACAGTCATTACTGGATACCTTCAAAATAACTACTCAGTCACTCATAGCCCACCACAAATCCACCTGCTCCCAACAAACTCCTTACTGAATTCAACACCCAGCTCTGTCTCTGCTACTTTCTTCTTATAACTCTAAACTAAATGAGCCCTGTTTAAGTCACAGTCCCCTGCTTAGTTTCTGCTTCACAAGTCATCATTTGTGATATCCACTGTTTCTATACCTCTACATGTAAATTACTGCTCTCCCCGTGTTTGCAATACTACTCTGATCAGCACTAATACTTTGCAAAATTTAAACCACTTCTAATTGATTGATTTATAATTTCCACTGGTAAGTCTTTGAAAAGCTGTATGCATTGTAAATACTTCTATAAAGCTTAAAAACTTTAGCAGCTTATAGACAGGAAACATATTTGTTTGCCCTAATGTGTAGCTTCTCTAAACTTTTTTTATAGTGTCCTCCAACATGCTTATCTTCAGGGCTAAATAAGTGGGGTAGTTTGACTCTTGCAGAAATCCACATGGCCCTTTCTATTCCAGGAAGCCTGTTCCAATCTTATTAGGACTGTTTTTAATTAACACTGAGCTCCTTTCAAATTCCTTAAATAAATCTATGACAGTCACTAGGATCTCATCAGTCTTCCCCCCAAATAAATTTAATTTATCTGCATGTGATTCCAGAATATTAAAAACAAAAAAAAACTCAACTTGTATCTGCCTCTGTAATTCCCTCAGTTTCATTCAGAATCTCAAGAACAGTTCATCTACACTTAGCAAAATGAATCCAAGATAAAGAGGGCTACTTCCTTCCACAGCACTCCATCTACTGATCAATATACAAAAAATGGTTTTAATAGCATCAGAATCCCTCCTTTGAAGAACATGTACCAAAAAGGAGCACTCAGAAGAACAACGTTTTCTGATATTATATTGAACAATACCAGCTGAAAGGTGCTATCCTTTCTGTGACATGATAATTGTCCTCTGGTTTCCTAATCAGGTCACCATAGGTCATTGATGGCTTAAGTGCTGAATTAAATAAAGTACTTGTCAGGTGCAAGGTATTAGGTTTCTTAGTGTGACTCACTGAGCCTTTTATTAGCTTTGCATTCCATCTCTTTTTCTGAGAGACCAAAGTCGCTGTCACTAACTTACTTTAAATTGTTGAAATTAAAGTCAGCCACTGTTACTGGCTAATTTTTATTCAGCTATTCAGACAGTCTGTTCTCCTCTTGCTGGTCTGATAGTCACATTTTCATATTACCTGTGACATATAGTTAAGCTTCCTGGAAGCATGGACATGGGATAATACCACAGCTTGCTGAATTCGCGGAAATGCTACTTACAAAGCCTATCTGTAGAGATCCTTTGAAAAGTACTATACCATGTTTAATTAGTACTTATGCCTTAGGAATACATTTCTCTAATATTTTTGATAGGGATATAATATTGCTATCGGTCTAAAATTATTGATTTTGGTTGAAGTGCCACCTTTTTGAAGGAGAATAATGTAGGATTTTATTAAAAAAGGGGATGGACATAGGATTCCTGTATGAATCTATTTATTAATATTGAAACATGGACGGCACTACAATTGGCTGCCAGTTTAAGGTATTCACTTGGGAGGTTATCAGCAGAGGTAGGGCATGGATTAAGTTTACTTAGGAGTTGTTTTATATAGGATGTTGACATGAGTTTAGAGTGAAAGTGGCAGTATGGGTTTTCACTTGATGGGAAAGAGTAGTAGTCAGGGGTTTTGGTGAAGGAAATTATATTATCTATGAAGTATGTGATAAATTAAGAGTGTATTGTTTTCCCAGATGTATAATTTCTTTAATGGGTGACCAGATTTTTGTTTTTTGCTAGATTGCAGATTTCTCTGAAATGGTAATGATTTTGTGGAGGTTTTTGATGCTGCCATTTTTTGAAGGCCTTATTTCTATTATGAATAAGTATTCTGCTGTTTTTGTATAGCCAGGTTGAATTGTTTGCTTTTACTTTTTTGTCTTGGAGGTGCTAGTCTGTTTAGGGTATTTAGGAAAATTGTATTGAATGCATTTACGGCATCATCCAAAGGGATAGTTTTTAGGGTGTTCCAGTCTATGGATGCTAGGATGAAGTTGAGTGTCTTTGTGTTAAAGATGGAGAGGTTGTGGCTGGTTTTGAATACTTGATGTTTAGGTAAGGTGGTATTGAGAATATTGGAGGTGGAAACTAACAGTGTCCGTGTGGAAGGGAATTTGTTGGGGTTAGAGACTATAATCCATTCAAGAGTAGATTTTTTTTTATCTTGATATATCAGATTATTAATCAGTTGTTTTAAGCCATTAATGTTGGAAGGGGGGTAGAAGTTAGGTCAAGCCAGTTAATATTGATATCCCCAGGAAGTATTACTTCATGTGGGATAGTCATTGTTATCTAAAGTAAAACATCAATGAGTGTTTCTATATTACCTCCTAGGGGAATTTAGAGAGTACTAATGCATATTTCTTTACAAATGTTTTGTTTCAGGAAAGTGGCGAGTTTGGCTGTGGTAAATTTGGTATGGATCTTTATAGGTGGAGATCCAATAGTGGTTAGGGAATAGTAAACCGGCTCTTCCCTATAGGTATGGTGATTCTGGATATTATTTTGTAATGGCTAGGATGTCTGGTTTATTATGGGCTATCCAAGCATGTAGATCAATGATTTTATTTTTTATGCTTCTGATGTTATGGTGGTGAAATTCGGGTGTTTAGGAGGAGGGACTGTGGGTTGTGTATTAGGATTGTGGTTAGCAAGACTCTAGTTTATATATAGTGGTGATTTGATGTGGGTCCTGTGTTGGGGTGGATGTCATCATCAAGGAGAAATTTACTATAAAGTAATGCACTTACTGTTTGCTTTTTTTGATATTCTTTTTGCATGGTGTTATTATAGGCTGATTGAATAGTGAGTTTAAGATTTTATATCTAGGGTATAGACGAAGGGTGTCATTGAACAAATTTGGTGAAATAAGTAGAGTTTAAGTATGGGGTGTGAGTAGATATGTTGGAGATTGCTGAAGAAATATTTGTTATTATCAGGTTGTGGTAAGATAAGAAGTATGCAAGAAAGATGAGTAGGAAGGGGAGGAAGTTACGAAGCATATTATACTTGTTAGCCAGAGTGGATAGAGGGGGGGGGTTCCAGTGGGATGGGCAATACATAAAGAGGGGAGAGGTTAGAATAGGAGGGAAAATGGAATGACTAGGATTGGGTCGGCAAAGGTGGAGTAATAAGTGAAAGGAAGAGATTGGAAGTGATGATATGTAGTGTGGTTTTAGGCTAAGTGGAAGTGGTATCCACTAACTTTCAGTCAAGATTTATCAATATTCATACCCAGACATAAAGCTTAATCTTCCTTCTTAATGCCAACAACACTATAACAATGCTTGTTTAGCAAATAGTGTCATTCACTCTAATTCATGTAATTTCCATGTAAATTCCAATGACTAGGCTACCCTTAAGCTTGTACACCATGTCAGTCATCTGGAATTCATATACCAAGAGTTAAAGCATAAAAAATTGTACTTTTTATTATTCAGAAATGGGGTTCCCTATAGTAAGCACATTTAACAGCTCAACACATATGTGGTAATAGCCAGGGCACACTTAAGTCCATAGCTTATTTAAATGCCTTAGCTGTCTTCACAAACCACCACTCTAGCAAATCAAAAAAACAGACCTATGTAAAGGTCTACAAGTGTGCCTCAGTGCCTTGCATAAAATGAGACATCACTGTACCTCGCTCAGGTCTGTACAGTGTCTAGAATGAAAACAGTACCCCACAATGACAAGAACGGCTCAGCCCTTCTGTGAAATCCAAATAAATTCCCTCCCTTATAGTAATTGTAAAAAATGACATATTACCACTCCATGTCTGCACTCAATTCCCACATCATTCATATCCCGTCAATGATCAGTATATACTCTACATGTCTATAGTTTCAGTACTCCTGTGCCTAAGTAATGGGACAGCCTGTTACTCTGTATTAGAGGGCTTCCACACACACACCTCATTAAACAGCAATTACATGTACAACTTATGAATCACCTAGATTTAAACTTTCATACTGTGTCATTGTTAATACTTTGAGACCTATGAATATTTTACAAAAAAAATTGTTCCTCCTTGAAAATAACTGTCTATTACCATTCAATTTTACAGTAAGCAATCCTCTAGCAAAAGACTCAATTAGGGTATCTCCCAAACTTTATGTATGAGGGTACCCTTGATGTACAAGCTTATATACTCTCTCTGAACATTTATCCCTTTTTTAAGTTTTTCCATCTCTCCCAATCTGATATCCATTTAGCTGCATAGATATAGCTGACTTATCAACTATGCTCCATGTAATTGTTGGCCTGCATGGCTACCTTGTCAGCACCTACACTGTGTAAATAATTAGGTTTATAAGTAGTTAATATGCACATAGTCTAGGAAACTACTGAGGAGCCTGTCTAAATTTTCTAAATGCCTCAGAATACTGTCTGTTTATGTGGCTTTCTCGTTCACACAGTAGGCAAAGAGAAGCTAAGGGAATCAAATTGAGGAGTACAAAAATGGAAAAAATAAAATAAAAAATAACATAGTGACACAAATAGCCGTAATCCTATACTGTAACAACAACTCATAATATAGCACTTCCTGATAATGATGGTAGAACTTCTGTCTAATGTTAGATACATTATCCATCTGGCCATGATTTGGATATATGGCTTAATGGATATTTCATGTACAGGAGCTAGAGCAGATTGGCAGCATTGATCGGATGCCCCATATGTAGCAACATTGTTAAGTTATTTTCTGAAAAGGGAAATGCTAAGTTTAGGAGAAAAGGTACTACATCATTTGAGAGAGCTGTTACCATCCCCCTTACAGATATGAATGAAAAGTTAATTAGAATCCTTTGCACCTTTAAAAACCTGATATCAGTTGTTATAGCCATGAGGTGGAAAATGACTGCAATATGGAATTAAACAAACTCATTAAAATACTGTTTCAAATAACGAGGCATGAACTAGCATAATGGTACACTAACATAAATGGTAGGATTCTGAAATATCCAGACATAGGAGCTTTCTGGATACACGTTTATCCAAGAAAGATTTTGAGACTAGAATGAGAAGATAAAATTGAGATAGTGCACTTTAATGAAGCCCTGCAAGACCCAAAGCATGTCCAATTTATTGAAAATTGCCTCATAGCACTGAAGAAGGATCTAGAGGAATATGACAGCCCCCAGCCCCCAGCCCCCAGCCTAGAAAACCACAGTACCCCACCCCCAGCCCAGAAAACCACAGTGAAAAACTTCTCAAAAGCGAACTTCTCACTTCTCAAAACTGAAGTGGAATCCTTCAAGGCCCCAGGGCCAGTGAAAACTACGGCCCAAACTGCAGAATCCTATATAAACGCATTCTACGGACATCTCCAGGAATACATGGATCATGCTATCCCAAACAAAACCAAGACCCAATCATCCAAAGGCAGGCGTCCAGTCTGGTGGACCCCTGCCATAAATAAACTGTACAACAGAAGGAGGAAGCTACTACATAATAGAGCAAAATCCCTAATAGGGAAGGCATCTCTGATCAGTACTAGCAATAAATTACCTCATAAAATCCTCCAAGGCCAGCTTCGAGAGAAAAATTGCACAGGACACCAAAGACAATCATAAGGCTTTTTTCAGTTATGTTAGGAACCTGGGATGCAACTTCCAGACTTGTTCTGAGTTGATTCTAAATGACAAAAAATACACTGAACCCACAGACATCGCCAATATCCTGGAAGACAGGTTCAGTGCAAACTTCTCCTCCCCCTCCCTCCCAAAAGAGCAAGTATCTATCCCGGCAGAGGGCTGCCTCCCAAACATCTCTGATGCTCAGGTGAAGGCTGCCCTCTCCAAAGCAAAAAACACTGCTTCCATGGGACCAGATGGCATCCCAGGTTGCGTCCTACATGAACTCCAAGAGGAACTAATCCCTCAAATAAAACAGCTATACAATCTCAGCCTCACTACAGGATATGTGCCCACAGAATAGCGTACAGCAACAGTGGTCCCATTCCACAAAGGTGGAGCCTCTACGGACCCTGGAAACTATCGCCCCATAAGCCTGACTAGCTTAGTCTGCAAGGCTATGGAGAGGATCATCATGGAGCTCATAAACAAAGACATTGGGGACCTACAGACACTAGATCCTACCCAGTTCGGCTTTGTCAAGGGCAGATCCTGCCTTTTGAACCTGGTTGACTTCTTCGAAACAGTCACCAAAGCCATAGATGAAAGGAAGGTAGTCCACACAGCCTATCTGGACCTTGCAAAGGCATTTGACACAATACCCCACTCGGGCATCATAGATAAGCTACCCAGCTTAAATATAAACCCCTATGTCACAAGATGGGTCGCAAACTGGCTCAGAGACAGAACCCACAGAGTGAGAGTTGCTGGAGCCATGTCAGACTCGAAACCGGTCACAAGTGGCATCCCACAGGGCTCTGTCCTGGGACCACTCTTGTTCGGTATATACTTTTCCAAGGTACAGGCAAACGTGGGAGGACTATGGCTCACCAAGTTCGCAGACGACTACAAACTGGGCGCCATAATTGACTCTCCAGCTGACACAAACATCCTTCAAAAAGGTCTCACAGAGACAGATAACTGGTGCCAGCACCATGGTTTAAAGCTAAATGCCAAAAAATGTATAGTCATACCCTTTGGCAAAAACAATGTGCCCACAAATTACCACATAGGCGGAAACCCATTAAGTACAGAGAAAGTTATTAGGGACCTGGGGACCCAAGTTGATAGCAATCTCTCCTTTGAAAACCACATTGCCAAAGTGGTTAGAAAGACCTTCTACATAGCCCACCTCATCACAAAGGGTTTCACATCTAGATCAAGAGAGGTAATCGTGCCCTTTATTCATCCCTCATCAGGCCCATCATAGAATACAATGCCCCTTTTGGGATGTACCTTACCCGACACCTGCAGCAATTAGAAAGACCCCAAAAGTATCTCACCAAGAGGATCAAGGGTCTCAAACAGATGCCATATGCTGCTCGGTTAAAAAACTCCAGCTCTACTCAGTTGCATACCGCCTACTTCGAGGCGATCTATGCCTGACATACAAAGTTATGTCAAATCCAGAATTAATGGACATGCTCCACCTCAGTAAATCTAAATCCCTTAGAGCCACACGCTCGAGGGACTTGAACCTCAGCACAGAAATAAATAGAACTTGCTGGAAGGACAGGTTCATAATCCAGAGGCTCCCTTCGCTCTGGAATAGAATTCCAGTTCATGTGAGGCAGAGCACCTCACTGAATCTCTTCAAGAAGAATCTCGATAGGTGGATGGGGGATCGTAGATTTGTCCCAGGGATTACTCCCGTGTCACTATTAGACACAGGCACAGTAAACTAAACCTTAAAAAGGGCACAGTATACTCAAATCAAGGGGTGGCGTAAGCCATACAGAATCGGGCTAGGCTTATAATTGCCCCAGGGCAGATAGCATAGTATGAACCTATGAACCTATGAAACTATGTGGACCAGGCATGCAGAATAGGTAGAGTGGTACTGTGTGGTGTTACACACCATCAACTAATCATTTAATTGCACAGTTTAAGACAAAAGAGTGGCTAATTAGACATGTTTCACCCTTGTATATATTGGCAAATTGTGACGTTAAAGTTGTAGAGTAATTTTCTTCAGTGACACATCAATGAAGGATGCAATGAAATCCTGCTACCTGACATTTCAGGCAGGAAGGAGCCATTGTTAGTCTTATATGCCTGCTACTCTGCATGTGGTATGGCAGGGACTGAGCATTACTGCTGGTCAGTGGAGGAGAATGTGACATTTTTTAACAAAGTCTTAAAAGGGAAAGCATCCTGGTAGCAGATTGCACAAAACAGAGAAAGTGAGCTGAAGTTGTAATTTAGGGGACATGAGCTTGGATGTTGTGAGAGAAAGCTTTTTGAGTTTGAAAAGGCTTGCACTAATATTGATGCTAAGCGATGGGAAAGAATGTGGACCCTCCCCTTTGAAGAAAGCTCAAGTGGGGACAGATGAAGACCACTATAAGAGGCAACACTAGGTTTGGAGAAAGGTAGGGGGCATGGTACTATCACCACATGTGTACCGAGAGATAATGTGATAAGCAAGTCAGCAAAGAAGTTGGCACTCCATTGATGCTGGTGATCTGCAACACTGCTGACTATTTTTTCTTTTTAACATTTTGCCTGTAAGTAGAGCAGCTGTGGCAAAGTTACTTAAAGTGGGAAATCAATGGAAGATGTGTTTTTGTATAAATTGCAGCTGTGCACCTACATAAAAGAAGTAATTGTAGGTTTGAATCTCACTGACATGGCATGAAGCATAATTGATTGAAATATGCAATTCAAAGATTGACAGCAAAATTTACTGTCATTTAGGACCACACACATGTAGCTGAAATGAAATTTTGTGCATCAGCTCATTCTTGAGATTACAAAGTAAAACAACACATACAAGTAAAAGAATGAACACAACTAACATGTACAGTCCTACTCCCAGTAACCATACAAAAGCGCAGAAAAAATCCAACACTTGAATATAGAATAAGTATACCCTCCCCTAAGTTATAATAACTGCCCCATTTAAATAAACAACACATTACAGATTGCACATCGCCTAAGTCGTCTGTCTAATATTGCACTTGATAGGGATAATATAAATATTGCACTTACGTGGAATTTGTGCGGTATATATTATACAACAGACTGTAGGTATTTGTGAAAAAAAGAAAGACCTGACTTAATTAATGTTTAGTTCTCTGGGACCTGAGTTCAGAAGTCTGACCGTTATTCCCCGGAATAGGAACTACAGCAAATGATAGGGGAACAGAATGCAAAACTGAAGGCACACAGGATAAAACTGAGTACTTAAGACCATTGCCATGGTAGCAAATGGATGAAATCGGAAGAAGCTGAAAATTTATGATAAAAGGGAAACTAGTGGAAAAGGTTAATACTTTCAATTATGTAGTGTGGGTGGGTGAGGAGAAGGAAGTCTAAATGAGGAGATCAAAGCTACATTTAGGGTGGTTGCTGCCAATTGTCACAGAGTATCAGGGATAGTGAGTGACAGAAGAATGCAAAAGAAGCTGGGAAAGTAAGGTATGTAAAACAATGGTGCTAGCTGTGCACCTGTATGGTGCAGAAACCTGGAGAGTGAAGGAAGAGCAGCTGAAGAGCTAGAAGTAGCACAGATGAAGTGCATTAGATAGGTTCTATTATGCACACTGTGAGACATTGAAATGAAAGATGCCATTGGGGCAGAAGCTAAAGTAGCTCCTATTGTAGAGAAGGGCAAAGAAAAATGATTTTGGTGGTTTGGATCAGAAGATTTGAAAAAGACGGGAAGAAATCAAGAAAGAATGAGGATTTCCAGCTAAGAGATGGATGGATAGTCTGAGGGAAGACCTGTGACAGAAAAGCATGACTAGCAAAACACTTTGGAGAGTGTCATACAGCTGAGAGTGGTGGTGAACACTGGCACTACACACCCTGCCCCAGGTAAAAAAATGTGAAAAAAGCTATTGATAAAGTAGTTGTGTAAGCTGAAGATATAATAACAGTAGAGGTTCGAATGATCACTACTACAGTCATCTTAGTTATAGGGTTGTATCCTGCCAAGCATATAACAGCTGGCCAGCTTCCAAAGCTTCAGGACCCATTCCATGCACACTATTGGTCAAACAGCTCCAACTGAGCTGACTAAATGACAAGTTTGTGTGCAAGGCCCTTCAGAGCTTTCCAGCCATCAAAGAGAAGGAAGCTGTGCACTGAAGGGACAAGGGTAGAAATAGCAAAAACTAAATGTCTAAATGTCCACACCCCAGCATAAAAAAAAAAAACACACCAAAAAACAAGAGTGATGGAGGGAGCCATTCGAACATCTACAGTTATGGTAACTTCAACTTATGCAACTCTACTATGTTCTTCATACTGATCAGTGCTGCAGTAGCCTTAGCTATGTGAGTAAATTACCATAGCAAACTATATTTGGGAGGTGTAAGGAGAAGAGTCTTGGAGTCCCTGGAGAACCTAGCAAAGCATGGTCTAGACCTTTAGAAGGAATCAAGCTTATATTGCTTTGTAAGAGTATGCAGAGAGGACCAAGTAGCAGCTTCTAGAATACTTCTAGAATCCACCCTTTTCCAAAAAGCCATAGAAGAAGCCAAGGTCCCTGTAGAGTGGGCCTTGACCCTGCCTGGAACAGATTTGTCATGGTAAGTGCAGAAAAAGCTAATAGCCTTAGATAACCATTTGTAAATAGTTTGTTTTGACACCGATTGACCCCTCTTCTTACCTTCACAAGAAATGAACAACTGATTAGAAGATCTGAAAGATTTTGTTCTGTGAAGACAATGCTTGAGTTGTCTGTGGACTTCCAAGGTATGGAGTATCCTTTCTCTCTGATTTTTAGGTTCTGGAAAGAAAATGGGGAGATGGATAGCTTTCCTTAAAGTAAACTTGGATATCACTTTAGGCATAAAGGAAGAATTACTTTTCAAAAAACCCTGTCCTTGTGGAAAATGAGGTAAGGATGACTACCATAAGAGCTTGCAGCCTAGAAACCCTTTTTGCGGAGGTCAGAGCAATAAGTAAAACTGTTTCCTCTGTTAAGAACAATAAAGTCAACCAGATTATCTGGTTCATATGGTGCAAGTGTTAGTTTCTCCAATGCAAAATTAAGATACCAAGAAGGGGCCACCTATTTACTTGGAGGTATCTTATGCAAACCCCCTTTCAAAAGCATTTTGACATGTGGCTGCCTCAAAAAAGGAAGATCCATGGGCAGACATGCTGAAATAGCCAATAAATGAACCTTGATAGAGGAACAAGAAAGGCCATAGGATAGTATCGCACATAAATATTGTATAGCCAGAGAACAACTAGCCTTTAATTGGTGCTGGTTATGTTGTTGGCACCAACTAGAATTTGTTACTTATGATTTTCTAGTAGTAGACTTTCTTAACTCCATTAGTACCTGCACCATATCCTCCAAAAACAGATGTTTAAAAGGAATTAAGACCCTATAATCCAGGCAATCAGTTGAAGACGAATGATGTCAGGGTGTATCAAACACCTCTGTTCTTGTGGGAGTAGATCTCTTCTGTGAGGAAATGTGTGGTAATTGGTCCTGACCATTTCCAAAGGAAGGGAGAACCACAGTTGTCTGGGCCAGAAAGCAGTCACCACAATGATCTTGGAGGATTCCTTCTGAATCTTTAGAAGTACCCTGGATATTAATGAAAATGGTGGAAAGGTATACAGGAAGATTCCTGTATAAAGAAAAGAAAAGAGAAAAGAAAAAAGAAAAGAAAAGAAAAGGGTATCTGTCTTCCAAGCCTTCTTGAATGGAGTTCTGGAGTAGAATTCTACTAGTTGATTGTTCAGAGAGGAGGCAAACAGTTCTACTTGAGGAGCTCCCTACAAATGGATCAAGTCTTGGAAGACCCCTGGATCTGTTTTCCATTAGTGACCATCTGCCCTGGTCCTGCTCAGCTTGCCTGCCACACAGTTTTGCTCTAATGGAATGTAGGCTGTCTGTAGATTGAGACTGTGTTGTGAAGCTACATCCCAAGCTATCATGGCTAATCTGAAGAGGGGGTGTGACCTAGTTCCTCCTTGCTTCTTGATGTACCATATCACTGCTATTGCCTGTAACCACTTGAAGAAGGTTCAGAGAATTAAGGGCCTTGATCAGGGCAAACATCTATTTAATATTTATGTGCTTACATTTGTTATTGGTGTCCCACACCTCCTGCTCTTTTATCTCTCTTAAAACTGCTATCCAAGCAAAGTATGAAGCATCTGTGCTGACTGACTGCTTTGGAGCATGGTGAGAGAAGGGGAGACATTGATTTAGGGATATGTGTTGCCTATACCAAGTGATTTCTCTTCTGATAAACCCCAGTACCAGGATCTGAAAAGGTAAAGGGTGTTGATGCTGGGACCAGATTTTTCAGATACCACTGTATCTTTCTCATGTAGAGTCTTGCCAGAGGTATCATGAGAATCATTGATGCCATGAGACCAAATGTCCTGATGTATTCCCTTACATTGACTAAAACCTGAATGGCAAACCTCACAAATAGATTTAAGTGAAGTTCTACTTTTTTTTGTGGAAGAAAAGATATTTGAACTGAGGTGTTTTGTTGACATCTCAGGAAAACAATCCCGTTGAAGGGGGTCAAGGAAGCCTTTTGAATGTTCTTTTGGAATCCCAGCTTGTGCAAGAGATATGTCACCAAAGAGAGAGATTCCTGACATTTTGAAAAAGGCTCTGCAAAGATAAAAAAGTCATCTAATTACAGAAAAATCTGGACACTTTGTAGCCTGCAATGAGCTATAACAGGAGCTAGACATTTTCCGAATACTCTTGGTGCAGTGGATAGTCCAAATAGTGAGAGAGAGAGAGACAGATGATAATGTGATCTAGACACACAAAACCTTAAGAAACACCTGATGTCTGGATGAACTGGAGTGTGATGATACGCATATTTTTAAGTCCAGTGTTACCAGGAAATTAGAAAGAGGAAGAAGAGGCAGCAGGTTAAGTGACATCATTTTGAATTTGGGCACAATCACAAACTGGTTTAACAAAAAAAGATCAAGAACTGGTCTCCAAGCATTTAACTCATTTAACTTATTTGAGACTAGGGAGATCCTTTTATAAAAATTCCTTCCCCACCTGGGAAGGAAGAACTAGTTCTACCAATCCTTAGGACAGTATGTGATAAAGAACAGGTGGAAAAAAGGGATAAGGAATGATCCCTGGAAATTTCCTCCCACTGCCATCTGTAACCTTGATGGATGATTTTCAGAACCCATTTATCTGAAACAACCTGTTGGCAAAGAAAAAATAGAGATTCAGAGTTTCTGGAAGAGATGAAGGGCCAGGGTGGGTGGGTGGCGAGGCACAACGTCTTTTGAACAGTCATTTGAAATTGTTGGAGTATCCTTGTTTTTTGGGATGTTTGAGACCTCTTTTTGGACCCTCTTTGCCACTTCTTCCTAAACATTGTTTACCTGAATTCTGTTGAGACTGTTTATTATGTTTTTGCCAGAACTGGATAAGGATAAAGAAAACCTATTCAGCAGTTTAAAAAAGGAGAGCTGAATATCTTAGAGATTCTCTGGATCAGCTTGCCCCTTTCACCTCACTTTTTGATCACCACTGCAGCAGGGGGGGCAAACACTACCTCTCTTTCCAAGGGAAAATTTAATATCTCATTTTTTACATCATTTAAGAGGTTCTAAGAATGCAGCCAAGCAAACCTCCTTATAACAGAACCAGTGACCATTGTCCTAGAAAAACTATCAACAGAGTCATTCACACACACAGTGCAAACAATGAGTAAGTTACCTGTGCAATAGATGAAATTAAGTTATTTAAAGCAGATATTTTTTCACAAGACAAACTGTAGGTAAAACATTCCTCACACTTTCACAATACATCAGAATAAACTTTAACATACGAACCTGACAATTTAAACATTCTGAAATTCAAAGTTGCAGAAGTATACCTAGCAATAATTTCCCCATCCTTATTGGAAAGAGTTGGATTGGAATTAAGTGTTTTGCAGGAGAGTAATCTACTAAGTCTATAGCTGCTAGGTCAGGTTTGGGAATAGTGTAAAAAATGTCAAAAGACTGAGGAACTTTTTGCATTCTTGCTGAGTTTTTAGGGACAGCTGATTGACTATCAGGAAAATTGCAGGCAGTAAGGCACATATCCTCTATAGCAGACGGGACAGGAGGAATGGAGGTAGTTTTTGGAAAATCCTTCTGTAACAACTCATAATATTTTCTGAGGGACTGAGAAACCTCAGTGTTCTCCCACTGAAAACATTGGGGCATTCTAGCAATTGTCTCAGAGAAAGAGAAACCCCCACAGGGAGAATCAGAAAGTAAGATCTTCTCTGCGTCTGAATCAGCAATATGAGGATAAACCCTGAATCTGTCCTTGCATTTTCTTGTTCAGATTCAGAATCTTGAATCTTTTCAGGAAAGGTAGCACCCCATTTATTTTACCAGAAACTACTCTAAAAGAGGATCAAACGCCTGAATCAAATCTTGAGCCAATCACAGTAAACTATTCCTATTCAAAGAAATTTGAGGAGGAAAAGGTACATGCTTGGTTTTCTGTTTCTTTTTGACAAGAAAAATGAGGCCAACTGTGTTACTAATGGCAGCTGCTGCTTCCCCAGGGATAGGTGCAGCATTGTCACACAAAAGGGAAGCCTTTCCTTTTCCCCTCTCCCAGGATGGACAAGAATGGCTCTCCTTTCATAGGTTCATAGGTTCATAGGTTCATACTAGGCTATCTGCCCGAGGGCATTTACAAGCCTAGCCCATCGTTTTGTGGCTTACGCCACCCCTTTAGTATGGGGAACTATACCCATTATTTTGCTGTGCCTCTGTCGAGCAGTGACACTGAGGTAATCCCTGGGGTATATCTGCGATCTCCCATCCATTGGTCAAGATTTCTCTTGAACAAGGCCAGCGAGGTGCTCTGCCTCACATGTACCGGGATTCTGTTCCACAGCATAGGGAGTCTTTGGGTGATGAATCTATCCCTCCAGCACGTCCTATTAATAGCCGTGTCGAGGTTTAAGTCTCCGCCCTTGTGGCTCTGATGGATCTAGATTTTTGAGGTGAAGCATATTCATCAAATCTGGGTTTGACATGGCCTTGTATGTTAGGCAAAGGTCACCTCTGAGCAAGCGGTGCGACTGAATAGAGCTGGAGTTCTTTCAGTCGGGCAGCATAGGATAGATTTTGAGACCCTTTATCCTTTTGGTGAGGAACTTTTGTGGCCTCTCCAGCTGCTGCAAGTGTCGGGTCAGATACATTCCAAATGGGGCATTGTACTCAATCATTGGTCTGATGAGTGATGAGTAAAGGGAGACTATAACCTCCCTTGATCTAGATGAGAATCCCTTCATGATAAGGTGGGCAATGTAGAAGGTCTTCCTAACTACTTTAGCTACATGGGTGTCGAATGACAGACTACTATCAACCTGGGTCCCCAGGTCCCTGATAACTTCTTCTGTGCTCAGTGGATTGCCTCCTAATTGGTAGCTAGGGGTAACCTTGTTTTTCCCGAAGGGTATGACTATGCATTTTTTGGCATTTAACTTTAGGCCGTGGCTCTGGCACCAGTTATCCGTTTCTGTGAGACCCTTCTGAAGGATATCTGTGTCAGATGTGTTTTCTACTATGGCGCCAGTTTGCAGTCATCTGCAAACTTTGTCAGCCATAACCCTCCTGTGTTTGCTTGTACTTCAGAAAAGTAGATGCCAAACAAGAGTGGGCCCAGGACTGAGCCCTGTGGGACACCACTTGTGACAGGCTTTGAGTCTGACATGGCGCCAGCAACTCTGACCCTGTGGGTTCTGTCACTCAGCCAGTTTGCAACCCATCTTGTGATGTATGGGTTAACATTTAAGCTGATGAGTTTTTCAATGATACCCGAGTGGGGTATTGTATCGAAGGCCTTAGCCAGATCGAGGTAGGCTGTATGGACTGCCTTTCCTTCATCAATGGCTTTGGTGACTGTTTGAAAAAGTCAACCAAGTTTAAAAGGCATGATCTGCCTTTGACAAAGCCAAACTGGGTTGGATCCAAAGTCTGCAAATTCCCAATGTCTTTATTTATGAGGTCCATTATGATCCTCTCCATGGCTTTGCAGATAAGGCTTGTCAAGCTAATGGGCCGGTAATTACCAGGGTCGGTGGAGGCACCGCCTTTGTGAAGTGGGACCACAGTTGCAGTGTGCCACTCCCTGGGTACGTATCCAGAGGTAAGACTTTGATTAAACAGCTGTCCTAGCTGTGGGTTTAATTCCTCATTGAGTTAGTGGAGCACACAGCCGGGGACACCATCAGGTCCCATGGATGCTGTGTTTTTTGCTTTGGAGAGAGCAGTTCTCACTTGGCCGCTGGAGATGTTTGGGGTCCTGCAATCATTTGTTATAGATACCTCTCCTTTTGGGGAGGGTGAGAAGTTTGCACTGAACCTGTCAGCCAGTATGTTGGCAATGTCTGTAGGATCAGTAATCTTCACATCATTTTGAACTAGTTCTGAGCATATCTGGGAGTTTCCTCCTAGGTTTCTAACATAGCTAAAGAAGGCCTTATGATTGTCTTTTGAGTCTTTAGCTATTTTTCTCTCGAAATTTGCTTTGGATGATTTTATGAGAGCTCTTAGTTTTTACTTATAGTGATCAAGGGTGTCTTACCTTTTAAGGATTTTGCTCTATCTTGTAGTAGCTTCCTCCTTTTGTTGTAGAGTTTGTTTATGGCTGGGGTCCACCAGACTGGACGCTTGCCTTTGGTACAAAGAGTCTTTGTTTTGCTTGGGATTGCCTTATCCATGCAGTCCTGCAGGTGCTGGTAGAAGGCATTTGTAAGTGATTCAGCGGCTTGAGTACTGTTTTCGCGGCTCGGGGCCTTAAAGGAGACCACACTAGTCTTTAGAAGTGTGAAGTCGGCTTTGGGAAGTTCTTTACTGTGGTCTTTTTATTTCAGGTGGGGTGGGATGAGGACCTCCAGCGAGATTAGTTGTGATCTGATCTCACCAGTGAGGGGTATACTTCCGGTGTTGAACATTGTGCTCCCATGTTCGTGATGATGAGATCGAGTATGTTATCTCCTCTTGTGGGAATGGTGACTAGTTGTTCCATGGCATTTGAGTTTATGAATGCCAGGAACTTTTGGGCTAGGGTGTTTGGGCTTGAGTAGTGTTCCCAGTCTATATTTGGGTAATTGAAGTCACCTAGTATGATGGTGTTTGGTGATACATTTATCCCTCTAGTGTTTTCAGGAAGGCCATGTGAGGTTCCTGAGTTTGTGAGGGTGGCCTGTAACATGCTACTATTTGCAGAGCAGTCTTGCCTACGGTTAATTGCACCTGGATGGTCTCCGATGCATCATGCGTTGCCACCAGTCTTGAGGTGTGGGTGTCCTTGATGAATATGGATACCCCCCCTCCTTTCTTGGTATTTTCCTGATTTTGGGGCGGAGCATGATATGAGGTAAAACCTGATAGCGCTGGGGTGCTCTCAGGAGCCTTGAACCAGGTTTCTGTCACAGCACAGACATCGATGTTCTCCATACTGAGAAGGGCCTCAGTGCGTGCATTTTGAGATTTAGACTTCTGGCATTGAGCAGCATTACCCTTAGTTTATTTCCTTTTTTGTGTTCTAGGGTGGTAGGTTTAGAATTTGAGCCTTGCCTAACAAAAGGCACTATGGGGTGGCAAGAGCCTTTGCCAATATCCGGAATCCCAGGGTGACAGGTGCAAGCCGTCCCTTGCAAGCAGCGTGGCTTGTCCAGCATGTCATCCCAGGCAGACAGATACTGGATCCCCTTTGAATGACACCAGTGTTTAAGCCAATTGTTAAAGCTGATCATCTTATCTCTGTATTGTGGCATCATTCTTGGTGAAGGTAGGATACTGCTCAAGGTCAGGGTCATACCTGCCTGGGCTACATAATCAGAGAGCTCCTCAATGTCTCTTTTCATGTAGTCCAAGGAGGTGCGTCTCAGGTCGTTTACACCAGCGTGGACAATGACTGAGTCATATTTGTACCTGCTGTTGAGAGACCTGAGTGCTTGCGTTATGTGGCGGATTCTAGCGCCCGACAGACAGCTTACTGTGACCTTCTCCTTACTCAGTCTGGTTTATTTTTTTCCTTTTTGGGGGTGGGGAAATTTGGGGTGGAAACCAAAAAAAAAGGTTTTGGGTTCCCCCAAAATGGGAAAATTTGAGTTTAAGGGGAAAAAATGCCGGGGGGAAAACTTTTGGGGGCCCTTATTTTTGTTTTTGGGGGCCCCCTTTGGGAAATTTTTAGGGGGGGGTTTTTTTTCCTCAAAAAAAAAACATGTTAAAAAAAAAAAAAAAAAGAAAAAAAAAAAAAACAAAAAAAAAAAAAAAAAAAAGAAAAAAAAAAAAAAAAAAAAAAAAAAAAAAAAAAAATAACAAAAAAAACACAAAAAAAAAAAAAAAAAAAAAAAAAAAAAAAAAAAAAAAAAAAAAAAAAAAAAAAAAAAAAAAAAAAAGAAAAAAAAAAAAAAAAAAAAAAAATTTTCTTTTTTTTTTTTTTTTTTTTTTTTTTTTTTTTTTTTTTTTTTTTTTTTTTTTTTTCTTTTTTTTTTTTTTTTTTTTTTTTTTTTTTTTTTTTTTTTTTTTTTTTTTTTTTTTTTTTTTTTTTTTCTTTTAGAAAAAAACAATTTGGGAAAAAAATTTTGAATTACCTTTAGTTTAATTTTTGGGAAAATTTTTAAAACCCTCAAGTGCGGGAAACCAGTTTTTTTTTAAAAAACCAAAAAAAACATAAAAACTTTTTGCAGAAAATTTTGTGGGAAAAGCCCCCGGAAAAGGTCTGGAAAATCGGGTTTAAGTCTTTTTGGGGGTTCCCCTTGTGAAAGGAAACCCCCTTTTTTGGACCCGAGGGGGCCCAAACCAATAGGGAAAACCCGAAAACGGGGGTGTTTTTCGGGGGCCCTTAAAAACCAGGTTTGCCCAAAATGGCCCAAAAAACTAAAGGGGTTATGTTTTTAAAACTTCTGGGCAAACGGGCATTCCCCATTTTCCCCCCCTTTTTTTCCCTAGGGGGGATTTTAAAAAAATTTCCCCCCTTGCCAAAAAGGAAAAGGGGGGAAAAAGGCCAAACCAAACCCAGGGTCGGGGAAAAACCCCCCCCTTTTGGAACACTGGTTGGAAAGTATAAAAAAGAAGGGATATTTTTTTTTTTCAATTTTTTTAACCAAGAAAAGCGAAAACACCTTTTTTGTATTTTTGGGGGAATTAAATGTTTAAAAAAGGTGGGGTAACCCCTTGGGAAATTGGGGCCTTAATTTCTTTTAGGCCAAAACTTTAAACTGGCAATGCAGTAAAATTTTAAACCTTTTAAACCAAAAAAGTGCCTTTGTTTTTAACCCCGAAACAGTTAGTAAAACCCCAAAAGTGGGGAAACCCAAAAAAATATTTCGGGAAAGGGAAAAATCTTTTCTGGCTTTTTTTTGGCCTTAAGGGGGCCTTGCTGGCCACCACGGAGGAGTTTTGCTGGTTTCTGGGGTGGGGGGGGCTTTTGGGGGCTGGGAAAAGACAAAAAGCCCCAAAAGGGCCTTTTTTTTATGTTAAAATTTGGGGGAAAAGGCATTAGACTTCTATAGGGGTTTTAAAAAAACTACCCTTGACCAAACAAGGAAAATGGAGAAAACAGGAACTAAGACAAAGCCCAGGGCTCAGCACCCTCTGGTCTCTGGAACACTAGTTTAGGAAAGTATGGAAACCACGGATACCTTTTTTTTGTTTTTTTCAAGTTTTTTACAGAAAAGCAGAAAACACAATAAATGCTATGATTTTCGATTAAATGCTATCAAAAGCTAGTACACTTGAGTGTATTAGCCTGTAGTTTAACTTTAGCGCAAAACTTAAACTAGCAAGTGCAGTAAACAGTTTTAGCTTATAAACACAGAAAACAGTGCAAACTTTGATAAAATAAGCAGAAACAGTAGTCGAAAGGCACAAAAAGTCGATATCGCCAAGAAAATACTAAAAATCTGGAAAGGTAGTCTTTTCTGGTCTCTGCTGCTAGAGGAACACTGCTGGCCACCACGAGGAGCTGTGCTGAGTTCTCAATAGCTGGAAAAGCCCGCCAAAACGTGCTTTATAGCAGGGGGCTGGAAAAGACAGGAAATGACCCAAAATGGCCAATAAACTACAAGTTACTGCCTTAAACCACTCCATTGAGGACAAACAGGCAGTTCAGTACTCCCTACTCCCACTAGTGAGTAAAGAAACTACCCCTTGACCAAACAAGGAAAATGGAGAAAACAGGAACCAAGACAAAGCCCAGGGATCAGCAAAATCTGGTCTCTGGAACACTAGTTTAGGAAAGTATGGAAAGCAAGGATATTTTTTTTGTTTTTTCAAGTTTTTTACAGAAAAGCAGAAAACACAATAAATGCTATGATTTTCGATTAAATGCTATCAAAAGCTAGTACACTTGAGTGTATTAGCCTGTAGTTTAACTTTTAGGCAAAACTTAAACTAGCAAGTGCAGTAAACAGTTTTAACTTATAAACACAGAAAAAACAGTGCAAACTTTGATAAAATAAGCAGAAACAGTAGTCGAAAGGCACAAAAGTCGAAAAAGCCAAGAAAATACTTAAAATCTGGAAAGGTAGTCTTTTCTGGTCTCTGCTGCTAGAGGAACACTGCTGGCCACCACGAGGAGCTGTGCTGAGTTCTCAATAGCTGGAAAAGCCCGCCAAAACGTGCTTTATAGCAGGGGGCTGTAAAAGACAGGAAATGACCCAAAATGGCCAATAAACTACAAGTTACTGCCTTAAACCACTCCTCTGAGGACAAACAGGCAGTTCAGTACTCCCTACTCCCACTAGTGAGTAAAGAAACTACCCCTTGACCAAACAAGGAAAATGGAGAAAACAGGAACCAAGACAAAGCCCAGGGATCAGCAAAATCTGGTCTCTGGAACACTAGTTTAGGAAAGTATGGAAAGCAAGGATATTTTTTTTTTTTTTTCAAGTTTTTTACAGAAAAGCAGAAAGCACAATAAGTGCTGTGATTTTCGATTAAATGCTATCAAAAGCTAGTACACTTGAGGTATTAGCCTGTAGTTTAACTTTTAGGCAAAACTTAAACTAGCAAGTGCAGTAAAGAGTTTTAACTTATAAACACGGAAAAAACAGTGCAAACTTTGATAAAATAAGCAGAAACAGTAGTCGAAAGGCACAAAAAGTCGAAAAAGCCAAGAAAAATACTTAAAATCTGGAAAGGTAGTCTTTCTTGGTCTCTGCTGCTAGAGGAACACTGCTGGCCACCACGAGGAGCTGTGCTGAGTTCTCAATAGCTGGAAAAGCCCGCCAAAACGTGTTTTATAGCAGGGGGCTGGAAAAGACAGGAAATGACCCAAAATGGCCAATAAACTACAAGTTACTGCCTTAAACCACTCCTCTGAGGACAAACAGGCAGTTCAGTACTCCCTACTCCCACTAGTGAGTAAAGAAACTACCCTTGACCAAACAAGGAAAATGGAGAAAACAGGAACCAAGACAAAGCCCAGGGATCAGCAAAATCTGGTCTCTGGAACACTAGTTTAGGAAAGTATGGAAAGCAAGGATATTTTTTTTTTTTTTTTCAAGTTTTTTTACAGAAAAGCAGAAAACACAATAAATGCTATGATTTTCGATTAAATGCTATCAAAAGCTAGTACACTTGAGTGTATTAGCCTGTAGTTTAACTTTTAGGCAAAACTTAAACTAGCAAGTGCAGTAAACAGTTTTAACTTATAAACACAGAAAAACAGTGCAAACTTTGATAAAATAAGCAGAAACAGTAGTCGAAAGGCACAAAAAGTCGAAAAAGCCAAGAAAAATACTTAAAATCTGAAAGGTAGTCTTTCTGGTCTCTGCTGCTAGAGGAACACTGCTGGCCACCACGAGGACCTGTGCTGTGTTTTCATAAGCTGGAAAAGCCCGCCAAAACGTGCTTTATAGCAGGGGGCTGGAAAAGACAGGAAATGACCCAAAATGGCCAATAAACTACAAGTTACTGCCTTAAACCACTCCTCTGAGGACAAACAGGCAGCTCAGTACTCCCTACTCCCACTAGTGAGTAAAGAAACTACCCCTTGACCAAACAAGGAAAATGGAGAAAACAGGAACCAAGACAAAGCCCAGGGATCAGCAAAATCTGGTCTCTGGAACACTAGTTTAGGAAAGTATGGAAAGCAAGGATTTTTTTTTGTTTTTTTCAAGTTTTTTTACAGAAAAGCAGAAAACACAATAAATGCTATGATTTTCGATTAAATGCTATCAAAAGCTAGTACACTTGAGTGTATTAGCCTGTAGTTTAACTTTTAGGCAAAACTTAAACTAGCAAGTGCAGTAAACAGTTTTAACTTATAAACACAGAAAAAACAGTGCAAACTTTGATAAAATAAGCAGAAACAGTAGTCGAAAGGCACAAAAAGTCGAAAAGCCAAGAAAAATACTTAAAATCTGGAAAGGTAGTCTTTTCTGGTCTCTGCTGCTAGAGGAACACTGCTGGCCACCACGAGGAGCTGTGCTGAGTTCTCAATAGCTGGAAAAGCCCGCCAAAACGTGCTTTATAGCAGGGGGCTGGAAAAGACAGGAAATGACCCAAAATGGCCAATAAACTACAAGTTACTGCCTTAAACCACTCCTCTGAGGACAAACAGGCAGTTCAGTACTCCCTACTCCCACTAGTGAGTAAAGAAACTACCCCTTGACCAAACAAGGAAAATGGAGAAAACAGGAACCAAGACAAAGCCCAGGGATCAGCAAAATCTGGTCTCTGGAACACTAGTTTAGGAAAGTATGGAAAGCAAGGATATTTTTTTTTTTTTTTCAAGTTTTTTTACAGAAAAGCAGAAAACACAATAAATGCTATGATTTTCGATTAAATGCTATCAAAAGCTAGTACACTTGAGTGTATTAGCCTGTAGTTTAACTTTTAGGCAAAACTTAAACTAGCAAGTGCAGTAAACAGTTTTAACTTATAAACACAGAAAAACAGTGCAAACTTTGATAAAATAAGCAGAAACAGTAGTCGAAAGGCACAAAAAGTCGAAAAAGCCAAGAAAAATACTTAAAATCTGGAAAGGTAGTCTTTTCTGGTCTCTGCTGCTAGAGGAACACTGCTGGCCACCACGAGGAGCTGTGCTGAGTTCTCAATAGCTGGAAAAGCCCGCCAAAACGTGCTTTATAGCAGGGGCTGGAAAAGACAGGAAATGACCCAAAATGGCCAATAAACTACAAGTTACTGCCTTAAACCACTCCTCTGAGGACAAACAGGCAGTTCAGTACTCCCTACTCCCACTAGTGAGTAAAGAAACTACCCTTGACCAAACAAGGAAAATGGAGAAAACAGGAACCAAGACAAAGCCCAGGGATCAGCAAAATCTGGTCTCTGGAACACTAGTTTAGGAAAGTATGGAAAGCAAGGATATTTTTTTTTTTGTTTTTTTCAAGTTTTTTTTACAGAAAAGCAGAAAACACAATAAATGCTATGATTTTCGATTAAATGCTATCAAAAGCTAGTACACTTGAGTGTATTAGCCTGTAGTTTAACTTTTAGGCAAAACTTAAACTAGCAAGTGCAGTAAACAGTTTTAACTTATAAACACAGAAAAACAGTGCAAACTTTGATAAAATAAGCAGAAACAGTAGTCGAAAGGCACAAAAAGTCGAAAAAGCCAAGAAAAATACTTAAAATCTGGAAATGTAGTCTTTTCTGGTCTCTGCTGCTAGAGGAACACTGCTGGCCACCACGAGGAGCTGTGCTGAGTTCTCAATAGCTGGAAAAGCCCGCCAAAACGTGCTTTATAGCAGGGGCTGGAAAAGACAGGAAATGACCCAAAATGGCCAATAAACTACAAGTTACTGCCTTAAACCACTCCTCTGCGGACAAACAGGCAGTTCAGTACTCCCTACTCCCACTAGTGAGTGAAGAAACTACCCCTTGACCAAACAAGGAAAATGGAGAAAACAGGAACCAAGACAAAGCCCAGGGATCAGCAAAATCTGGTCTCTGGAACACTAGTTTAGGAAAGTATGGAAAGCAAGGATATTTTTTTTTTTGTTTTTTTCAAGTTTTTTACAGAAAAGCAGAAAACACAATAAATGCTATGATTTTCGATTAAATGCTATCAAAAGCTAGTACACTTGAGTGTATTAGCCTGTAGTTTAACTTTTAGGCAAAACTTAAACTAGCAAGTGCAGTAAACAGTTTTAACTTATAAACACAGAAAAAACAGTGCAAACTTTGATAAAATAAGCAGAAACAGTAGTCGAAAGGCACAAAAAGTCGAAAAAGCTAAGAAAAATACTTAAAATCTGGAAAGGTAGTCTTTTCTGGTCTCTGCTGCTAGAGGAACACTGCTGGCCACCACGAGGAGCTGTGCTGAGTTCTCAATAGCTGGAAAAGCCCGCCAAAACGTGCTTTATAGCAGGGGGCTGTAAAAGACAGGAAATGACCCAAAATGGCCAATAAACTACAAGTTACTGCCTTAAACCACTCCTCTGAGGACAAACAGGCAGTTCAGTACTCCCTACTCCCACTAGTGAGTAAAGAAACTACCCCTTGACCAAACAAGGAAAATGGAGAAAACAGGAAGCAAGACAAAGCCCAGGGATCAGCAAAATCTGGTCTCTGGAACACTAGTTTAGGAAAGTATGGAAAGCAAGGATATTTTTTTTTTTTTTCAAGTTTTTTACAGAAAAGCAGAAAACACAATAAATGCTATGATTTTCGATTAAATGCTATCAAAAGCTAGTACACTTGAGTGTATTAGCCTGTAGTTTAACTTTTAGGCAAAACTTAAACTAGCAAGTGCAGTAAACAGTTTTAACTTATAAACACAGAAAAACAGTGCAAACTTTGATAAAATAAGCAGAAACAGTAGTCGAAAGGCACAAAAAGTCGAAAAAGCCAAGAAAAATACTTAAAATCTGGAAAGGTAGTCTTTTCTGGTCTCTGCTGCTAGAGGAACACTGCTGGCCACCACGAGGAGCTGTGCTGAGTTCTCAATAGCTGGAAAAGCCCGCCAAAACGTGCTTTATAGCAGGGGCTGGAAAAGACAGGAAATGACCCAAAATGGCCAATAAACTACAAGTTACTGCCTTAAACCACTCCTCTGAGGACAAACAGGCAGCTCAGTACTCCCTACTCCCACTAGTGAGTAAAGAAACTACCCCTTGACCAAACAAGGAAAATGGAGAAAACAGGAACCAAGACAAAGCCCAGGGATCAGCAAAATCTGGTCTCTGGAACACTAGTTTAGGAAAGTATGGAAAGCAAGGATATTTTTTTTTGTTTTTTCAAGTTTTTTACAGAAAAGCAGAAAACACAATAAATGCTATGATTTTCGATTAAATGCTATCAAAAGCTAGTACACTTGAGTGTATTAGCCTGTAGTTTAACTTTTAGGCAAAACTTAAACTAGCAAGTGCAGTAAACAGTTTTAACTTATAAACACAGAAAAAACAGTGCAAACTTTGATAAAATAAGCAGAAACAGTAGTCGAACGGCACAAAAAGTCAAAAAAGCCAAGAAAAATACTTAAAATCTGGAAAGGTAGTCTTTTCTGGTCTCTGCTGCTAGAGGAACACTGCTGGCCACCACGAGGAGCTGTGCTGAGTTCTCAATCCTACTGAGGGGACCCAACAGCTGCAAAGGATGTGGCTAACCCCTTGTTCATAGTGGCTGTAGGTACTACTCCAGAGGGATCCAGGATAAAAGACGAGTGGTCTAAGAAACAACAAATGGCTACAACAGAGTCACCCACCTGTGTCTGAGGCAAATTCCTAAATTGCTGGGACTGACAATCTGTTCCATGGTTAAGCCAAACAGTGTGCCTCTATCCTGGTGAAAACTATCAACAAATGCCAATAAAACTACTAGTGCATAAATGCTACTTTTTTGGACAGAATAAAGCACTTTCAAACACGATTGCAGCTCCACAATGGAAAAAATAAAAACAAATTCTCCACAGAAAATATTTTATCAGTTACTTGACACTACTTTTACACTGACAGAAACAATGATTGATCCATTTAAAAGTATAGTCTTGAGACAATCCATTAAATTAAAACACTCCTAGCTTTAAAATAACTTTCCTGAGGAAAGTAATAAAACATCAGTAAAAAATAAGACAATGGATTTTTTTCCCCAATGGAACTTAACTAAACAGCTAAGGAAGAATAAGCTGACTGCTGATCCTTGCAAGACTCAGAGTAACATACTCTTCAGAAGCAGGAAAGCATAAGGGATATCAATGGGTTGGGGGTAGCAAGTGCATAGAATGTAGGAAAAAAGGGGGTTTGGGGTTTCAATTTGAAATATTCTCCACTGCATGAGTTGTAAGGTATCTGTGATGCTGAGGGTATGTGGGTAGGAGGGGAGGATAATGGTCTGGTCATGCATTGGAGTAAATATGGATAAAGAAAAGAAAAGTATTGAGGGATTATTTTTTTTTTTGGAATTTAAGAGGCATATCAAAGAAGAGGACAGGGTGACTTTTAGAGAGAACTTTAATTTTCTGATGAAGCCAAACCTGGATAGATCTTTATTGGGCTATGGGATTTTATTATTGATGCCAAAAATGTATTACATAGTGATATGTATGATATTGAGTTAGTGCATATATGAAGAGAGAACAAAAGAGACAGAGAGAGAGAGAGAGAGGGAGAGACAGGAAAATGAGGGAAGTAACAGTTTATTTTCAGACTGGTAGACTAGACAGGATTTTAGTTGATTGTAGTACAGCAAGGGAAGTGCAGGCTGGTGAGATCCAGTAAAACAGCTTCTCAAGTCACTCAGTTATAGTCATGTCTTGAGTGGAAGGGAGAGCATGCAGGGTTGGAGAGGAAATGCAGAAAATTGGAGGTATAGGTTCATAGGTAGCTACCAGGCTATTGGCCCAAGGGCCTACGTAAGCCTAGCCTACAAGGTTCGCTGGCTTATGCCACCCAAGAAAGTTATTTTCCTGTGCCACTGTCGAGCAGAGACACAGAAGTGATACCCGGGGTGTATTTCCTATTTCCCATCCACTCATCAAGATTTTTCTTGAAGAGTGCTAATGAAGAACTTTGCTTGACATAGATGAGTAGCCTGTTCCCGAGTATGGGAAGTCTCTGGGACAGGAATCTATCCCTCCAGCATGTCCCATTTATTGTGGTGACAAGGTTTAGGTCCCTAGAGCATGTAGCTCAGAGGGATTGGGATTTCTTTAGGTGTAGCATGTCCAACAGCTCTGGGTTTGACATAGCTTTATATGTTAGGCAGAGATCCCCTCGGAGTAGGCAATATGCTACGGAGTAAAGCTGGAGTTTTTTGAGATGGTCAGTGTAGGGCATTTGTTTGAGGCCAGTAATCATCTTTGTGAGCTACACTTGTGGCCTTTCCAGCTGCAGTAGATGTCTTGTGAGGTACATTCCAAAAGGGGTGTTGTACTCTATAATGAGTCTAATGGGTGTCGAGTAGAAAGGAACAATGACCTCTTTTTTTCCTGGATGAGAACCCTTTTATGATGAGGTGTGCCACGTAAATGGGCTTCCTGACTACTGTGGCGATGTGACTATCAAAGGAGAGACTGTTGTCCACCTGGGTCCCAAGGTCTCTTATCACACATTCAGTGTTAAGTAGATTGCTGTCTATGTAGTAGTTCATGGATACAGAGTTTTTACCAGAGGGGATGACACTGCACTTTTTGGCATTGAGCTTGAGGCCATGGCTCTGACACCAGGCGTCTGTCTCAGTGAGGCCCTTCTGTAGGATGTCCACATCATTTGGGGACTTGACTATGGCTCCTAGTTTGCAGTCATCTGTGAACTTTGTTAGCCAGAGGCCTTCTGTGTTAGCCTGTACATCAGAGAAGTAGATACCAAACAGGAGAGGTCCCAAGACTGAACCCTGTGATACTCTACTTGTCACTGGTCTGAGGTCAGATTTAGAGTCTGCAACTTTTACAGAGTGGGTTCTGTCAGTGAGCCAGTTGGCAACCCATCTTGTGACGTAGGGATTTATACCTAATTTAGTAAGTTTAGCTATAATTCCAGAATGAGGGATGGTGTCGAAAGCCTTGGTGAGGTCAATATAGGCTGTGTGAACCACCTTACCCTCATCTACAGCTTTGGTGACTGCCTCAAAGATGTTGGTCAGGTTCAGGAGGCATGATCTGCCTTTTAACAAACCTGAACTGGGTGGGATCCAGAGTTTGGAGGTTACCAATGTCTTTGTTTATGAGTTCCATTATGATACATTCCATGGCCTTGCAGACCAGGCTCATCAGGCTTATAGGACGATAGTTCTCGGGATCAGTGGTGGCTCCCCCTTTGTGGAGTGGGATAACTGTTGCTGTGCACCATTCAGTGGGCACAAAGCCTGATGTGAGGCTGTTATTGAATGTGGTGCTTAGGTGGGGAGCCCGTTCATTCTGAAGTTCATGTAAAATGCAGCCTGGGATGTTGTCCGGTCCCATGGATGCTGTGTTTTTGGCTTTAGAGGGTGCAGCTTTTACCTGCGTAGTTGTGATTACAGGGACTTTGCATTCTTCCTGTATGGATATGGGCCCTTTAGGGGGGGGTAAAGTTAGCACTGAACCTATCTGCCAGGATGTATCAGTTGGTTCAGTAATTTTTGTACCGTTGTGCTGTAACTCAGAGCAAATCTGGGTGATGCCATTGAGATTATTGACATAGCTATAGAATTCTTTGTGGTTGTCCTTAGAATTAATGGCAATTTTGTTTTCATAGCTAGCTTTGGAGGATCTTATAAGGGATCTCAGCTTCTTTCTGAGGCTGACCAGGGAGCTCCTCCACTCATGGGATTTTATTTTCTTTTGCAACAATTTTTTCCTTCTGTTGCACAGTTTGTTTATGGCAGTGGACCACCAGATTGGCTTCCTTTTTTTGGAGGATAGCATCTTGGTTCTGTTTGGGATAGCAGAATCCATGCACTCGTGTAAGTGCTTATAGAGTGCATTTGTGTAGGAGTCAGCAGTTGTAACTGTATTGTCCATCTGCATGGGTGTTATGAGGTTCACCACTTCTGTCTTAAGAAGCATGAAGTTGGCTTTGGAGAAATTTTTTACTGTGGCTTCCTTAATGGAGGGTGGGTCGGGATGTGGATATCAAGGGTGATTAGCTTATGGTCAGATCGGACCAATGAGGAGTTGACTTCAGGTGTGGAACACCGGTCACTCATGTTGGTAATGACTTGTTGCCCCTGGTGGGGGTGTGGATAAGTTGATCCAGGGCATTGGAACTTATGAATTCCAGAAAGGGTTGAGCTAAGGAGTTGGTACACGTGTAGTTTTCCCAGTTAATGGTGAGGTAGTTGAAGTCACCCATTATTAGGGTGTTTGGTTTAACCCTAACATTTTCCAGTACATCAAGAAAAGAGGAGTGTGAATCCTGGGGCATGGTGGGGGATCTCTAGCAAGCTACAATTTGGATTGCAGTTTTGCCCAGAGTTAGTTGCACTTGGATAACCTCGGATGCATTATGCTGAGCAACTAGCTTGGAGGTGTGGATATCCTTAATGAATATGGACACACCTCCACCTTTGGTGTTTCGGTCAAGGTTACATGGCCAAAAAGTGTGATATGAGTTATAGCCCAGTAGTGCAGGGGTGCTCTTTAGAGCCTTGTACCAGGTCTCAGTCACTGCATAGATATCTATGTTCTCCATTTTAAGGGGTGTCTCAAGTGAGTGCATTTTGAGATTTAGACTTTTAGCATTGAGTAGCATTACCCTCAGTTTTTGCTTGCCTGTTCCTGTTACAGTGGTGAATTTGTCATTTGAACCTTGCCTAAAAAAGGCACTATAGGGGCGGCAAGAGCCTTAGCCAGTATCCGGAATCCCAGGGGCGACAGGAGTAGGCCATCTCTGGCAAAGCATCGAGGTCTGTCGACCATGTCACCCCAAGCAGACAGATACTGGATCCCCTTAGAATGACACCAGAAACTTAGCCAATTTTTGAAGTCAATCATTTTGTCCTTGTACTGCGGTATCATTCTGGGTGATGACAGAATGCTACCTGCCTAGGCTACAAGATCGGAAAGCTCTTCCATGTCTCTTTTCATGTAGTCCAGTGAGAATGACAGAGCCATATTTGTACTTGCTGTGGAGTGACCTGAGTGCATGCGTTATGTTGCAGATCCTGGCACCTGACAGGCAGCTGACAGTAACCTTCTCCTTGTTTAGCCTGGTGAGTGGGACATCAGTGTGCCTGACTATAGAGTCACCTATGACTAGTGTGTTGGGTACGTTGTTTTGCCTTATTGGCTATGGTTGAGTGGCTCACTGAGTCTGTGGGCTATGTGTCATTTGGGTTGTGTTGGGGGATGGAGGTTGCTTGCGTTTCTGCTTTGGAGGTCTATGTTGCTTAGGCAGATTATTATTGAGAGCCTCTGCAAATGTTTTTGTGTTACTATGTGTGGATTTTGGTGGTGTAGATTTAGTGAGACTATGTGATGAATGTGGTGTGGTGCAAATGTTTACCTACTCCTCATGACTGTCAAGTTCAGCCTTGGTTGGAGAAAGCTTTACCTACAGTTTGGCTAGATAAGTGCATCTCTCAAAGGTTGTAGTGTTGGGTGCTAGGAGGAGAGGGTTGTCTGTGTACATGAGGCAATTTCTACATTGCCTCAAGATGCCCAAATTAATCAGATAGTCAGGAGAGAACACTGGGAGATGACCATTGGACATGCCTGAATAAAAAACAATTTTCGTCTAGATAAGTGAGGAAAGTGAGTACAAGAGCTGTTTTTCTCTAAGCAAGTAAGAAAAGTAAGTACAAAAACTGTTTTCCTCTAGGTAAAGAGGAAAGTTGAGTGCTATAGTAATTAGTAGCATATTTAGTGCTTACAGGTTCTGAAAAATTGCTGAGCACGAATAAGCAAATTTAAGTGCTAAAACTAAGAATCTGTATTTGCACTAGACGAGTTACAGGACAGAAACAAGTGCAAATGCAGGCTTTCAAATCAGAAAGTTGAGAAAGATGGAAAAGATTGCCCAAACAGCCAATAACTACAATTTCTGGGCCAGAACCACTCCTTATGTGGTAGACAGGTTACCTAGTGCTTACCACTCCCACTGATAAGCTAGAAGGCTTCCCTCCAACACAAAAAGGCTTGGGAGGCTCAGAAGCTTACATACAGTCCTGGATACAGCAAATCTGTATCTAGACTACAGTAGTTACAGGAAAGGTAGGAAACAGGCTTACACTATCTATATATATATATATATATATATATATATATATATATATATATTGTACAGAAAAGTAGCTAAAACAGCAGTAAAAATAATTCACATGCAGTGCAAGCTAGCACACTTGATTATGTAGCAATATTAGGCCAAACACAGTTTAAAAAAATGCAATTAAATTAAAAAGGACTAAAAGCAAGGAGTTTATTAAGTAGAATGTGGTAAAAAGATGGGACTGGGGGAGTGTCCCAGATCAAATCTACAGTGCGGGGGGGGGGGGGCAACTGCAAAAGCCACCAAATTTAACCTACGAGCCAGAAATAAGGAGGGTGGGTGGGTGGGACAAGACACTTTCAGCAGAGATCTGAAAAACTATAAGCAACGATTAACAGTACAAACTCTAAAACCAAAAAAATATACTTTGCTCTGTATATTTCCAGATAGATTGAAAAGCAGTCTCTCAGAACACAGGTTCCAGCAATGAAATGCAGGCTGTTACTAACAGGTCTAATTTTATGCACGTGATCCTTGAGTTAGATAACACACAAGCTGTAAAAAACAATTATACCAACTGAAGACACAGCAGAAAATAGGGGGAGTTGGGGAAAACACTTTCAGCAGAGATCTGAGAAACTATAAGCAACAATTAACAGTACAAACTCTAAAACCAAAAAAATATGCTTAGCTCTGTATATTTCCAGATAGATTGAAAAGCAGTCTCTCAGAACACAGGTTTCAGCAATGAAATGCAGGCTGTTGCTAACAGGTCTAATTTTATGCAAGTGATCCTTGAGTTAGATAACACACAAGCTGTAAAAAACAGATTTACCAACTGAAGACACAGCAGAAAATAGATGGAGGTGGGGAAAACACTTTCAGCAGAGATCTGAAAAACTATAAGCAACAATTAACAGTACAAACTCTAACACCCAAAAAAATCTACTTAGCTCTGTATATTTCCAGATAGATTGAAAAGCAGTCTCTCAGAACACAGGGTCAAGCAATGAAATGCAGGCTGCTACTAACAGGTCTAATGGTATTTGGCAGAATTCATGGTGGAGTGCTTGGAGAATGAGAAAGAAGAATAAGGATCAACTAGAATTTGAGAATAGGGTGGTATTAATGTAGGATGGAGAAGGTAGATTGTTAGATGCAGCAATTCTGAGATTATGTCAAGATAATTTAAGAGAGGTGGAAGGAAGTTGAGAAAATTGAAGAAGGAATTTAGCTCTAATAATAAGGAAGAGAAGTTGTAGTACATTAAAGAGCTGAGGAAGGATGAAAATTGATGGAGAAGATGCAATTGAATGTGAAGATGAAGACATTAGTAGGTGGCCCAAAGAGATGTGGACTTAAATTTTAATTATGGAAGCTGAATAAGGAAAAGGGAATGGATTTATTGTGTCAAAATGGGCAAGATGCACTGATGGTGAGTAGCAAGGAAATAAGAGAAACATACTTTATAGAATTGTATGGAGTATTATATTATGAAAGTAGCATTTCTGGGAAAATGCTTTAGGAGACAGTGGAGGCTTTTGAATATGAGCACAGGAAATCTCTCATTGGACAAGTGAGACCAGAAAAAGCAATGGAGACAATTAGATAAATTAAAACATTGGTGGGCTGGTTTGGTTTCCAATTGAATTTTATAAGGTGTTGGCCTTGAAAACTGAGGGGGTATTAACAGAACTGTTTAGTAAGATCTTTCAGGTAAGGTAAATGCCAATGTCTATTAAGGAAACAGCAAGAATTTTATTTCCAGTGAATAAATGAGACCCAGAAAAGCCAAAAAAAATTCTGGGCAACCTTGTTTTGCATTGACGATAATACATTGCATGCTAGGGTTTAGTTGGTTTAGATCTTGTGATGGGGGTTCCTCAAATGATAACTGGAGATTGCTGATGATTTTTTTTTGGTATGGGTTGAGTGGTATGTATACAGAAAGTAGGCATTATATCATTGGAGATACAAAAAACATTTGATGCAGTTTTTATTTGAGGTAGTGCGACAAGTTATAGGAGATGGAAGACATCTGCATGGCTGCACATCTTGTACAAAAGGCTTTGGGTACAAATAATGACCAATGGAGGCATGCCAGTGCAAAGATCTAGAGAGAAAATCACAGCACTGTTGCCTGTCATCTCTGGGTTTTTCCTTTGGTGATAGCAATGTTGGCAAAAGGATTTGTTCATAGTTGAATATTAGGCTAACTGCCCTTAAGGGTCATTTTAAGCATAGCTAATAACCAGTGATCGGAATCAAACCTTGTACCTTGTGTTTATTAGGTGAAGAGCATAACCATTATGCCAGCACCACTTGTGGGGGGGGGGTGCTCTTCAGATGTGAGGAGTAGTGAGATGTTCAAGGATGACCACTTTTTGTTATTAGATGATGTGGATAAATTGTTAACTAAAGGTTTGGATATTTTCAGGAGATTTGGAGTAGAAATGGGTTTGTACTTCCACCCACAAAAAATTATAATCATGATGGGAAAAGGTAGGGGAGAGACTGATCTCCAGAGTTCAGTGGTTCTGGTATAGATTTTTAGGGGTGATGGTTAACCCAACTGCAAAAAATAAATTATACTAGAGCTGTATATCGCTGAAAGATAACATTAGTCAGTCATTTGATAAACAGTCATTGGTAGTAGGGTCTCTGGGAGGGGGGAAGAGTAAAAGAGATGAGAGTGATAGTCCATCAATTTGTCTTATATATGATAAAATCATTTAGTAACTATTCCACAGGATAAGACCCTAAGGGAGATATAAAGAATATGTGATAAGGATGTCTGAAGATGGTCAAAAAAGTAAAATTAATATAGGTACACTGAGAATGGCCAAAGTTTTAGGAGGATGGAAGATACTGGATTTTTAGATATATGCAATAGCAGGAAAATCAGCTCATATGATAAGAGGAATGGAGGATGGGAGGTGCATGAGGTTGGAATGGGAAAGGGAGAAAAAAAGATTGATTCAAGGTGGATGGGAAAGTAGAAGTGGATAAAGATAAGATGGCATCTGATGTTAATAATTTTAATTCTGTTCTCAACTGTTGGGTTTGAATCTGGTCCTCAGATCTGACTTGGCCATTACTTTAGCTCATGGCCACCAAAAAGCTTCTAGAGCTCATCCCTTGCTCATAATGCACCACCCCCTAACATACCTCAGATCTTGTTTTCCGCTTTTTGTGAGAGATGTAGAGAGCTGGAGCTCTCAAGCTTCTATTGAGATAAGTGATTTTTATCTTGATAGTTTCTTTTCATTTCTTTAACATATAAATATATTTTCCCTTACCCTTTACACTCAGTGTAATTGTTTTTTTTACCATAGTTGGTATTCTTTTCTTATAATCTATAAGTTTCTCTTCTATAGTACACATTAATGTAGTTCTTCATACCATTGCTTGTATTTCCTTTTCCTTTTATTACGTTAAAAAAATACTTTCATCTTTCTCTACTTTCTGTCTCCTTTTCTATTGAGAGTCATCATGTCTGATACAGGACCTGCCAGCTACAAAAAATGTCAGAAGTGTGGGGATAGATTACCATTTTCAGATGCCCACACTTTATGTGCTTATTGTATACACCCTCAACATCTGCAAACATTTCAGTCTTAGGGCCATAGCAGATAGGGAAAATAAACTTATTTTAAAGGGATTGCTTCCATCTTCTTTTGGAGAGGCTATTGCTGGGGCGCAACCCCCCAAGACTAAATATAAAGAGATCTTGACTAAATCTTCAAAACTGTCAAATTCTTTGACTCTTTCCTCAGAGCCACGGCAGATAAAAATAAGACCATATCTGAAATCTGCTCAGATCCACTCCCCTTCAGATCTGACAAAAAAATCTTTGGATCCAAGCTCTTCAGATCCGAAGACATTACCAAGAACAAATTATTCTCCATTTTTGGATTCAGAGCTTTCTAGGGTTCCCTCTTCCTTTCTGTAGATTTGTCATTCCACATCACCATCCCTTGCCTCATCTTGTTGATCCAGAAGTCTAACTCAGAAAGATGTGGACAAAATGATGAGGAGATTCCTCTTGGCATAGATACAGATGGATGTTCTTCCAGCTCGTACCCCCTCAGGTCAGGCAGTCCATCCATCTGTTACTCCACCATTGCCTGCCCCATCTCTGATGCTTCCAGCTGTTTCAGAGTTCCTGGATCTGAACCTTCCAGGTCTATCTGGATAAGATATGAAGATACCATTATATTTGGACCCAAAGATGTCTCTGAGTGAACTGGCTCTGACTTCTTCGGTAATACTTAGAACATAGTTTATGCAGCTATGTGTGATATCTGCCCAGGGTTTTATGTTGGGAAAACTGATAGGCCTCTTAAGGAGAGGATTCTGTGCCATCTTAGTGATTTTAGACTTAATGTCCAGACTAATGCTTTGTCACAGCATATTCAAAAGTATCCTTCCTAGCCTTGAAAAGAGTGCTAGATTTTATAAGAGATGGAGATCTATCAAATAAAACTGAAGTCTTGGAAACACGCTGGATGGATGATTTACAAGCAGACAGGAGCCCTGGCAATAATGGCGTGGTGCCTTTAAAACCCATATTGAAAAGTAGGAAGCTCAGGAGATGACTTGATTGGATTAGTTTGTTTGTCTTTTTGGCTTTTCCCGGTTAGGGGTCACTACAGCAGAACTCTGGTCTGCTAATGATTGGCAGTAGATTTTTATGGTGCCGAGTTGCCAGCCTGACGCCCAACCTTCAGCAAAGGCACGCCCATACACGCATGTCTTTTGAATGCCACTCGACCACGGGGAGGACATGCAGACTCCACACAGAAGGCACTCCAGCCGAGAATCAAAGAACCTCTTGCTGTGAGGCAACAATGTTACTGCTGCACCGCGGCTTAACACTTGATTGGATTAGTGACAATACAAAAAAGGGAGGTGGTTTAGTGTGAACAGGATCTGATGAAAGCATAGTACTGAGCATGCATTCTACTCTCTTTTGTGGTGATATTGCAGTGCTTGTGTTTAGTCTTCAGTCATTGTTTTAGCACTGCAGTCTTCAGTGCTTAGTGCTGTTTCTTTGTTTGTACTTCTTCGGATCAGGATGACCCTCACAGCTGAAGCTGCCTTGTTGGACCCGAGGTGTTGGTGTCAAATCTGAGGTTTTTGGAGCCATCTCTGCCCCTTGGAGCTTCAGCATTGGATAGCTCGACTCCAACATCTACTTCAGGGAGGTTGCTCTTGAGCAGAGGGAGGCAGTATTCTAGAAGCCTGCCTTCTTGATACTGCTATCATCTTTCCCTCTGGAGCAATCTGTCTTCAAGGTAATGAAGAGAGTGTTTTCTGTTCCAACAGGATGGATGGATCATGCCCCTTCAGATCTCTAGTCTAGTTTCCAGATGTCTCTGCACTTAGAGCCACATCATTCTGCTCCACAGGGACAGCCAGCTAAAGGCATACAGACCACCCAACAGGGTCTTACAACCTCTTCTGTCACTTCATCGGAATATCCTCAGAAGAGGAAGTACAAGAGGAGGCACTTGGACTCTACTCAAGAGTCAGTCACTGAGGATACTGATTTTGATGAAGGAGAAGGGACCCCGTGATCACTTCCAGAAGATGTCTCATTTGGAGACATTCTCGAGATCCTTAATCAGAGAGGCTGTTGGTTCTTCAGCAACACTTCACTGGAGGAATCAGTATTTCTGGAAGCTTTTGGAGATGGCCTGTCTTACTCCTGGGTTACATTGCCAGCAGTGAGCTCATTGATTTGATCTCTAGGTGGACATGGAAGGAACCTAACTCAGTTAAGCCAATCCCTAACAGGCCACATCAGATTCTTGCTCCACCTGTCGGGAAGGAATTCTGGAGTAAGGGGATGCCAGTGGATGCGATGGTCATGGTGGCAGCCACCAAGAAGGAACTTGCTGAACAAGGTTCATCTGTTCATCCCCATAATAGGGAGTCTAGAACAATGGACAGGTTTGGGAAGCATGTTTAAGTGTCAAGAACCTTTTCTCTTATGCCGCTGAACTATTGGTACATTTTACTAGGCTACAAAGGGACTTGATCAAGGAACTTTCAAAATCCCTTTCCAGGACCATTGCTGCTGAGGCTTAATCTTCTGTGGCCTCTCAGTTTGCTACCATTCAAGCCATTTCAAATTCATCCATTAGGCTTATCTCGCAAGCAACCAAAGGGGCCACTAGGGCAGCTGGTTTAGGCATATCATTAGGAGGCATGTCTGAATGTACTTATATGATTTTGCGGAGCCTTTCACGTCCTCATTCATCAATGCACCTTGTAACAGCAGTTCATTGTTTGGTCAAAAAGTGAAGGACACACTCTCCAGGTGTGAGAAGGATGGAAAGACCCCCCTGTCTGCAATGGGCATACATTTTTTGGCCCCTCAAAGATCTTTTTTTAGGAATCAATGAGGAGGTCAAAAGATGGATTTCAGAAAGTCCCACAGTCCTTTCCAGGACACATGTGGAGATAGTTCCCCTAAGGGCAGAGGAGGACCCCTAATAAGCAGTGATGCCCCTGTGGCAGAGGAGGCCCACAAAACCAGGGGTCCAAAGATTCTTTCATTACCAGTGCTCCTGAAAGGAAGCACAATTGTCCACCCCCCCCGTGGATCACTTCAGTGGCTCTGCTTGATAGAGGCACTGGGAACTAATGTCGGGCGGCATGATGCCAGGGCACTTTATGGGCTAGGCTTGTAAAGGCTCTAGGGTCGTTAGCCTAGTACACACCTATGAACCTATGAACCTCTGGTGGCAATCATGAGTCGACTCTCCCTGCACCAGAGAGCCTGGATAGAGATAATAAGAGATACTTGGGTACAGAGGATTATTTCCAGAGATTATATAATTGCCTTTTCCCTTCCACCCACAACTGCATGCAAAATTCCTGATGTTCCACCCAGTCAGAGGAAAGCAGCAGCACTAGAAATACAAAAGCTGCTAGAAAAAAAGAGTCATCCGAGAGGTGCCACCAGACCAGAAAGAATCCAGAACTTACTCAGGATTATTTTTAGTGCCAAAGAAAACAGGGAACTGGAGACCAATTTTGGATCTCAGCACTTTGAACAAGTCAGTTTGACAAACAAAGTTTTGGATGGTCATGGTTCGGTCCATTCTACCCTTTCTGGGCAAGGAAGACTGGATGTGCTCAACAGACCTTCAGGATACGTACTATTACATAAGGATGAACAGACAAATCAGAAGGCATTTACACTTCCAGCTTGGAGCCAGTCACTATCAGTTCAGAGCACTGACCTTTGTCCTCACCACAGCCGCCAGGGTATTCACCAAATGCATTCCAGTGGTAGCAGCTCAGTTGAGACTGCAAGGAATCCGAGTGCTTCATATCTAGATGACTGGCTCATTACTGCCCCAACCAGGCATCTACTAACAAGTGCAAGAGATCACATTCTTCAGATTTGTTCTTATCTAGGGATAATCATAAGTTACAAGAAGTCTCAGATGCAACCAACTAAAACTTTAAAATGCAGTCTTCAACATGGTATCTGTGACAGCTTTGCTTCCTCTCTAAAGAATACAGAATATCAGATTCCAGGTCAGGAAAATAATTAACAGTACCAAAATTTCAGCCAGACTGAGCCTTCATTGCTTGAGGTCAATGTCAGCTGCCGTAATCTTAGTTCCTCTAACAAGATTTCATATCAGAACTTTTCAATGAGTGCTAGCAACACATTGGTTTATTCTTTACCAGTGTATGTCAGCACAAATAAAAATCATTCAGGTATCCAGGAGATGCCTCTGGTGGTGGAGTCAGTCAGATTAGGTTTGACAAAACTGTCCTCTCATTCTCCTTCAACTCAAGGCAATAGTGACCACGGACGCTTCCCTGATTGGGTGGGAAAGGAACTTCCTGGGGAAAACAGTCCAAGGCACTTGGTCCCAGAGGAGACCAATTTGCATATTAATGTCTTAGAGATGAGAGCAGTGCTTTTGGTGTTGCAGGCCTTTCAGGGAAAGCCCTTTAGGAACAATTGAGATTCCAACAGACAATATGTCAGTAGTTTGGTATATCAACAAACAAGGAGGAACCTGATCATACTCCTTGTGTTGAGAAGCACTAAGAGTGTGGCAATGGATGATCTCATTCAACTGCTTTCTCATAACAATACACATTCCGGGGACGTCCAATGTGATAGCAGATAAATTGAGCAGGTCCATTCTTCTACCTCATGGTGGTCTCTCAACATGAAAGTGACAGACATGATTTTCTGTCAATGGGGCCATTTGCTTCTTCCCCTAAACAACAAACGCAGCAGCTATTTTGCCCTAATCCTCCTTGCAGGGGAATCACCGAGGGATGCGTTACTCCATGATTGGCCACCTGGTCTACTTTATGCTTACCCACCAATTTCTGCAGAAAGCTGCTAGGCTAAAGACCAAAGCCATCCTCATTGCACCTTACTGGCCTCGACAGATTTGGTTCCCCTTGCTATGGCCTCATCTGCTTTACCAACAGACCTCCTGTCTCACCTGTGAGGTATGATTAATCTCAAACCTAAGGTGAAAGTATGGTTTCTCCAATTCCATTAATAGCCTGACAACAAATGCTTTCTTCCCCCTTTCATATTATTCTTTTTTTCTTCCCATAAGCCTTCTACAAGAAAACTTTAAACAAATAAATGGAAAAGGTTTATTTGCTGGACATAACAAAAACACATTGAAACTTTCTCAGTTCCTGCACATAGTATACTTGCATTTTTTGCCATGATTTTTAATGAGGGAGCCAGCTCCTTCACAATTAAAGTTCAGTTAGCAGCAATTTCTGATTTTCATATTGGATTTGAAAATTCTTTTGTGGCCTCTTCTAAACTTTGTGAAGCGTTTTTGAGAGGCACACTCCTGCTAAGACCCTTGTATAAAGATCCTGCTCCTCCATGATATTTGAATTTGGTATGGCAGACCTTAATTAATTCTGCCTTTGAACTAGCAGCTAAATGTGATCTTAAGTTCCTGGCCTGGAAAACTATCTTTCTAGTGGCCATTACATCTACTAGAAGAATTTCAGAACTTCAAGCACTGTCCTCTAATCCTCCCTACTTGAATTTTCATAAGGATAGGGTCACATTACCTACCAATGCTTCTTTCCTTCCTAAGGTGGTGTCAGAATCCAGTATCAATCAGTCCATTAATTTGTCAGTTTTCCTTTCTAAATTTACAAACAAAGGTGAATATATGTTGCACTTGTTGGATATTCACAGACAATTACATTTTTACTTGCAGAGAACAAAAGAAATTAGAAGGACAGATCATTTAGTTGTGGCCTTTGTGGATGCTAAATTGGGAAAACCAGTTGCAAAGCTAACCTTAGTCAGATGGCTGAAGGATTGCATATCATTTGTCTACAACACATTGAGACTATCCTTACCAAAACCTTTAAGAGCCCATTCAACTAGGTCCATGGCAACTTCTTCAGTGTTCCTCTCTAGGACTTTCATGGATGACATATGTGCGACTACAACTTGGGCCAGTCCTTATACCTTTATTACTCATGACGAACTGGATCACATCTCGATGGGAATAGCAGCCTTTGGCTCAATTGTGCTCAGGAATATCCTTCCTTAGAGTCCATCTGGAAACTTAGGTTGTTGGGCACTCTGTCACAACAATTGAGGATAGAATAAAAATAAACAACATCAATTAAAGAAGTTATGTAGTCACCATAACATTCCATCTGTGTTGTCCATTTTCTTTCTTCCTCAACTCCCCACCCACCGATCCCCAACCTTTTTCACAATTGATTTCTGGTAGAACGAGAGTTTATAAGGGCACCACTGTTCTTTTTGTTGAGCTCCAGATACATTTTCTTTGGTTAGCTGTTATATAGTAGTACTTCCCACTTTATGTCAAACAGCAAACAAGATCTGAGATATGTTATGGGTTGGTGCATTATGGGTAAGGGAGCAACTCAAGAGCATTTTCATGGCCACAAGCTAAAATAATGGCCAAGTCGGATCTGAAGATCAGATCCAAACTCAACAGTTGAGGAAGAATAAAAATGGACAACACAGATGGAACATTATCGTGACTACATAACTTCTTTTTAATGACTACTGTGGGAGTCAATACAAGTGGGTGAATTAAAAAAACAGTACATTATTTAATGTGTTAATGTGATAGAAGAAGAGCTGTATAATTATATGTTGAGCAAACTAAGGTAGTAGGAGAAGAAGAAGGGACTGAGAGTGATGGAATTAACAGAAATAGAGAAAAGTGGAAATTTGATATAATGTTGGCTTGCTAAAGAAAAGTATAGGATGCAAGAAGGGATTTGGTTAGGCTACAGGGCAACAGTAAGCAAGATAAGAAAGGATGGTGAATAAGATGGAAAGTTTAATAGTTGCTAAGATCCCAGGAAGGCAAATGGGCAGTCATGATTTGCAGTACAAAAGTATAACATGGGAGTTTTATATATAAGGAACACAGAAAAAGGGCAAAGGAAACATTGGTGGCATTGTAGCAGAGATGGCTAGGAGAAAACTGGTTATGGGGCATGGATGCCTTATGGCTGGAGGCTGGAGATTGGTAAGGAAGGTAAAATATGTGGAACATATATTTAGCTTGTAGATGTTACATAGGTAGTTTAAAACACCAAAGCATTTGAAAGGCGATAGATGGTTGAGAAATGTTAACTTTATCAAGGTATGGGGAGGAGAACGTGGGCAGGCTGTATATTTATGGCTCTGCAGTAAAGAAAAACAGATATGGATGGAATGAGAGGTTTAAGGAAGGGGATTAATGGAACAGAGGTGGAAGATTCATGGGCTTGCTATGTATTTCGGGTAGAAGAAAGACAGGTTTTGGAGTAGAAAGTATGGAGATGAAATGCAGATTCTAGAGAAAGTGGGGTAAATGATATGATATGAGAAGTGGAGGAGTGGGGAACTAGGAGAGTGGTATACAGAAGCAATGAAGAGTTGGCGTAGAAATGTCAGTAGGAGGATGAGAGGAGAAAACTGGGGAAGGCATCTTGAAGAACATTAGTCATACAGAGATGGGGAGGATGGAAGAAGGACAGTTCAATGAAAGAAGTGAAAAAATAGCAGTATTTGTTTTATCCTAGAAATGTTGCAATAAAGGTTGGAAGAGAATGAGGTAAACAGGTGACAAAGGGTATGGTGAGGTGCTAAGTCTAATGGTGTTTGGTCCCTATGAAAAGTTGTTGAAAAGAAAAGGATTTAGATGATAATCAATACCATGGGCCTATGGCAGATAGGTGGTCAGTGTCCTTGAGTGAGATGAAACACAGTTGACTAAAGTAGAAAGATGACGTCACATGCAAACATGCTATTAAGCTTTGGTTTTGGATGAACTTGCTGTCTAGAGAGAGAGAGAGAGCATAGAAAACAGTGCATGTCTAGTATGTTTCATTCTGCGCTTATTAAGATTTCTGACTAGTGAGATAAATATTGAGATGCTTATCAAGTGTATATTGCATTGAGATATGTATTACATGAGCTGATTTGTTTACAATGTTGTGACATATATATAAAAGTGAAAGGAATTAAGAAAACAATATTTCATCTATCTATGCTAACAGCATTCTGTATATGTTTCCTTAATTCTCTTTGTTGTATGTATGACACAGAAATTTATGCTTACAAGGCAATAAATTGCAAACAAACAAAGTAAAACAAATAAAATGTACACTCAAAAATCTAGTGGCAGAAAAATCAGATTCTGTGGAACTTCATATGATTTTTTATTTTTCTTTACCCTTAAAGCAACTTCATTGGGCCAGATTCGTTAAAGCCTACATTAAGTGTACACTAAGTGTACACTGTCCTGAGTGAACAGACAACACAGACGTAACTCACATCTTCCTGCTAATTTAAGTTTTTAATACTGATATTCTTGCAGATTTAAATATTGACAGGGATTCATAAAGGTTACCACAACATATAGACTATATACACACTTAATGTAATCTTTCTGAGTGACTAGAAAACACAAAACATGTAATAAGAATGTTATTGAAAACATATTGTGTACACTTAGTATAGGTTTTATTGAGTCTGGCCCATTGTCACTCACACACACACACACACGTATATATATATATATATATATATATATATATATATATATATATATATATATAGAGAGAGAGAGAGAGATAGATATATTGATAGCAAGAGGGGGGGGTTTGTGTATACATGCAGAAAAAACTCTTATCCTTATTATATCATGGTGTGATATTTTAATATAAATTTTGGCATTCTGTATCACTAAAATATCATCATCTTATCATATCATCAGTGAAAAGACAGATTCATTAACACCTACACTAAGTGTACACAAAGTGTACATGATCTGTATTCAGGAACATCCCTACCATATTTGTTGTGCTTTCTAGCCACTCAGAAAGATTTCACTAAGTATACATGTAGTCCACACATTGCGGTAACCTATTTAAAGCTGCAAGAAAATCAGTAGGAAAACTAAAATTAGGAAGAAGAAGGTATGAGTTCTGCTTGTGTTGTCTGCTCACTATGAATGGTGTACATTTTGTGTAGGTGTTAATGAATCCCAGGGGAAGTTTACACTAAACATATAAACCCCTACATTATACTCCACCCAGTAAGCACTAACAGTTTAACATACCTAAATACTTTCCTAATCACTAAACATGTATAAAAGTAAAAATAATATTAATATAAAGAAGTACTATATCCCACACTTTATATAGTTTGTTCAGGTCTACAAAAAAAAAAAAAAAAAAAAAAAAAAAAACTAATAAAATTCCCCTACACTAAAAAAGTAATCACATTACATTACAAAAGAAAGACAAAGATTTTAACCATAAACATTATAAATATTAATGGTAAAATAATCACATAATCTCCTTATAAAGTCACACAGAATGGTACCAGGAAGCTCATCGGTGAGAAAGAAAGAGTTAATCGTACAACTAAAGAAAACAACATTAAAGCACAAAAATTAAAAAAGAAAAAACAGGTTATTTTAATTAACTAAAAGAAATCTCAGCCCATTAGAAAAGGCATGTTACACCCTAGTTAGGGTTAAATAAATCATACCAATCCTCACCAGTTAGTATGCCAGATGACAGAGCTGAACAAACTATGTAAAAATAAAAAAGGAAACAGTAAAACTTTCCAGATTAAAAACTTATACATACTTAAGAAATGCTGCATCATTTTCAGCAAAATGCCCCAAGCAATAATCTAGCAAACACCTTCTTGACTAAAAACATTCTTCACAATGATGGACATACAATCTCCTGTCCAGTCTCAGAGGAACAGAAAAATGGCCATTGACACTTGTCACATGCTACTCTTGTGATCTAAGCACTAAACTCCTCCTAGTAATGATCCCACAATCCAGACTAGTCATTAAACTATGACAAAAACAGATAAAGAAAACAAAAAATAAAACTCACAACAATAGAATTCAGCCCTAACTAATAAAAATACTATCCTTATTGGCCCAGCAGGATTATTGTGTTGTGTAATAGCCCCCCTTGATAAAGTTTGCACAGGTTTGTGTGTTCCACTGTTCATTGACAGGCAAAGGAGGGTGGCATCATTGATGGACAGGCTATCAATCAGTGCTATGGCATCCGTTCTTTACTATAATAAATTATAAAACAAATTAGCATTAACAGGGCACAAATTAAATTGTCAGTGTAATATGGTACATTTTAATTAATATAGGTCCTGGAAGGAGGAAAGATAGTTAGCACAGCAAGGTAAAGCAATAGCTTTGGAACACCTGTCATTTGACTGGTGTTAACACCAGGAAGTATGGCTGGTAGTGTAGTTGTCACTGGTCTACTGGACAGTATCAACATATATGGCTAGACCCCAGTATACATGACTTAAGAGCTGAGTTTATTTACAGTTTAAAAATGAAATTCTCACTGCTGTAAAAAAATTATGTAGCGTTATCATACACAACCAATGTATATGCAGGGATAGCTGTCACAGTTTAGGACAGTAGCACAGTTTACATGCACACAACCTAACAATAATGCAGAAGTAACCTATGATGAAGCATTGTTATAAAAGCCTATGTAAAAGCAATTGCTACCAAGGAAACAAGGTTGTTATACGTAAAACAATTTCAGTTATAAATGACATAGCATATGACAATAGTACAAGCACTTGAAAAATAGTACTTCACAAAGGCAGTGAACAACTAACCCAGTAGCTTGTACAGGGGACAGTCAAAGTCCTCACAGTAGGTACTCCTTGTACTGCATGAGATACCAGTACAAAAAGATTATAATCTCTGTTCCACTATCATATCAGATTCTACTGAAACCACATCCACTCATTAGGTCAAGTCCAGGAGCGAAAATGTCAACTGGAGTGCAATGCCACACTTCTAAGAAGCCATGTGACATGCAGCAGCTGGCAACACAGTAGCAAGATGCCTATCTATGGCAGCAAATTGCACTTGATCAGTAGTACAATGGAGGACATCTGCACAGAGATGATCCACAAGCATGCACACTGCACATAATCTCCAAGTTCAAGCTTTGCTGTTTTTGTTTTATTTACTAATTGTTGCATGGATTTATTGCATGGGGTACTTATTCCATAAAGAAAAGGATAGTATTCATACTGAAAAGGGGAAATGCCATTTGTCAAGAGTTCACCAGGTGGCACAGAGGGCTGTTACCAGTAATTACTGAATCCAAGTTGGAGACTGAGTGGTAATGTGATCAGAAAGGAGAAATAAAATTCAGAAAGAAAACGATGATTTGGAGGTAAATAAAATGGTATTAGTGGGTATGGATGACTCCATCTTACAAAAAAGAAAGTATGAAAGAGAACTAGAGGAATCAAAAAACAAGCAGTGGAGTTTGGTGATGAACAAAATATTTGGAAATGAGATAACAGAAATACAGAACAATTCTGCAAAGGGTTGTATGGATAAAGAGGGGACACATTAGTCTGTGGGGCAGCTGGTTTTATTGGCATGCTGTGTGTTGGGTGACAGGAAGATGGGGGGATTGGAGATTCCAGAAGAAAATGTAAACAATGAGGTAGGAAATGGGGAAGTGAAGAGCATTTTGGTTTCATTGTCCATTAATTACAGCAGATGGGCAAAGTGAGGAAAATGAGGAGTGAGAACAATTTCTTATGCAAGAAAGGATGGAAAAGAGAATGATGGAAGGATAGGGGTAAAGAAACGCAAGGTGAACGTATAGAAAAAGAAGAGGTAAACAAGACTTCTGAGACAGAATAAAAGGTTGGAGGTTTTACTGGGAGGAGTAGAAAAAGGTGGCTGAAAGACAGACTGAAAAAAATGCAAAAAAAATGGAAATAATTAGTATAAGCATAGCATCTTTGAATGTGAATAGCATGATGAGTGATGCTAGAAGAATGATGGTGTTTGAATGATGTGAAAAATTGATAGAGATAATTTTCTTACTTGATATAAGATGTACAGATAATAGAAAAAGAGAGGAAGTTGAAATGATGTGAAAAGAAAAGTGGTATAGACTATAGGGGTGAATTATTTATTTTTCTTTTGTTAACCGGGTTATTCCACTGGGCTGGTGGCTCATTTTCAGTGGACACCCGAGGAGAAAAGCACCACACAAGGAACAAATTACAGAGTTTACATAGCAGGAATGAAAATTTGGATACATAAATACATAACATTCATGCCATATAAGAAATATGAGTACAAAGTAACAAATAGTCACGTAATAATGAAAATGAACAATTCAAATAAATTCAGCAAGGACAGTAGCTAAAAATTACAAAAAAATGTAGATTTACAACAGACCATCACAGAAAACCCGTAAAATCTCATTAATTATTAAACCAAGTTGGTAGAGAGGAAGAAGAAGTATTAATAGAAAGGTAGAAGAAAAGGGGTGGAAAGTAAAGTTTAGGATGATATATACACTGAGTGCATATATATTATATATATCTATATATATCTATATATATATCTATATATATATGTATATATATATATATATATATATATATATATATATCTATGTATAGATCTAGGACTATTGAATGAAAGTTCAATAGTCCGAATCCAAAATACCCAAACGCACTTTAATGAAAGCGCTTTCACCGAAAAAGCGCTTTCATTAAAGTCTGTCCAAAAAAAAAAAAAAACACTAAATCTTCTTTTATGCAAAGGGGCAAGCCCCCTGCACCCCCCATGTGGGGGGCTGTGCCCCCCACACCCCTCTACTTTTATATTCTCACTCCGAGGTCACACTACAGTGGGGAAAAGGGAATTCTCCCTTAACCATACCATAGTGCGATCGGCACAACCAGCATACATAATTAAAAGTGCTGTTTCGGTGAACAGCACTTTCGGTTATGTATGTTCGGTGATTTCTGCTTCGGCAGAAAGTGCCGTCGGGGATCTGTATGGATCCTCTATATATATATATATATATATATATATATATATATATATATATTATGCACATGTATTGTACTGTTATTAAAATAAAGAGGTTAAGTATTAGATATAAAGGTGGTGGTGGTAGCAGGGAGAGTTTTAGTGTGTGATGTAAAAAAATGGCAGAAGGTGTTTACAATACTGATAGTGTATGTGTATACAAATTTAAATGAAAGAAAAAAAATCTTTGAAAAAATGCAAAATTATATGATAGTAAATGTGACCATTATGGCGGTGGGGGACTTTAATTGTAATTTAAGCAAGAGAAAATGAGAAATAGCACAAGATGTAAAACTGATGACAGAGACAATAAAAAATAGTGGGGTAAAATAGGTAAAGCGAGAGAGAGTATATTTATAAGAGGGGTTAACTAAAAAAGATATTGATTATATAATGATTTCAGGAGACACGAAAACTAAAATATGAAATTAGAAAAGCAAAGTTTTCAAATCATAGAGCCATATGAGCAATAATAGGAGAGAATGGAAACATAATAGAAGGAAAATTGTTAAAAAGATTGACAGGAAAAATTTCAGGAATGGAATGCCTTAAAAAGGAGGAAGGGCAGTTGTGGGAAGATCATTTGAGAGTGTAGCAGTTTTTTTAGAATTCTGACAAAATAGTAGACAGCGCAAAAAGAAAGATTTTAACAAACATAAACAGTAGAGAAGAAGAGCGGGAGAGAGGAACAGAACAATGAAAAAGTGATTTATAATAAGCAAATAAATTGTCAAAGATTAGTGGAGGAAGGGGAGTCATAAAGAAAGAAATCAATTATATAAACATAATAATGAAGAGAATATAGAAAATATTATTTGAAAGGGAGAAAATAAGAACTTTCCCCATTTTTATTGAAGAAATTGCAATATAATGAGAGAAAATCGATGTAATGAAGGATGAAACAGTACAGTTAAAATATTAACAAGACGGAATTATCAATGTAGTTGAAAGGTGTGTTCAAAGTATGTTTAAAAAAAGAATATATGACTGGATATAAGGAAAGTAAAGAAGATGAAAATGGAGGCAGTGGAAAACCTGAAAAATAAATTGAGAGGAAAGAGTTAGAGGATGATATAAAGGAAGGTTAAGAAGCATCCTCACCAGGTCCAGATGGGTTAGGGTATAGTTTTTTTATAAAGAAATGTCTGATAATGAAAAGGATGTTTTCTGGAAATATAGAGTGGATGGATGGAGGCGGATATAAAGTAAGAATACATTTGTAAAAGTGTTATAACATTTATATAGGAAGGGGGAAAGAAAAGAACTAAAAAAAAAAAACAATTACATTGGGAATTACTGATTATAAAACAGTTAAGATTATTCAGAAAAGGAATGATGGATAATGGATGTTATGAAATAAGAACTGGATAAACAGCTATATTGGGGTAAGGGGAAAAGAGCAAAGGAAATGTTAATAATATTTAAAAGTGCCTGAGTGTACAGTTAAAGGGGGATTAGAAGAAAAAGTAATAGCATGTGATAAATTAATGCATTTGACAGTATTTATTACAGGGAAATGTAAAATATTTTAAAAGAAGATGAAGTAGGTGAAAAAGTAAGGAGAGTGAGGACACTTTATGAAAATTCTTGTGTGTCTGTTTAGGTTAATGGATGGGTTGGAAAAAAAGGTAAAGGTACAGTTAAAGTTAAGTTATGCTGATGATTTGGTTTATGAAGAACAAATGATTGCTAAAAGAAATAATTTTCAGAACAGCTCATATTCTGGGTACACTAGGATTACAATTAAATAAGTCAAAAAATAACGGTTTTGGAGAAGTGATGGGAATGACAGGAAATTATTTTACTAGAAGTGAGATTGATGTTCTAGGGAATAAGTCTGGAAAGGAAAAAGTAGTAATAGAGCAATGCAGAGAAGTTCTGAGAAAATATGAAAATGGCAGATTGGCGGAAATTGTTTCAGTTATCACTAAGAAAAAGGGTATATATTTAGGACAGACAGCGAGTGAAAGTGGTATTTATGTGTGTGTGTGTGTGTGTGTGTGTGTGTGTGTGTGTGTGTGTGTGTGTGTGTGTGTGTGTGTGTGTGTGCGTGTGCGTGTGTGTGTGTGTGACTGTATATATATATATATATATATATATATATATATATATATATATATATATATATATATATATATATATGCACACACACACACACACACACACACACACACACACACACACACACACACACACACACACACACACATATATAGGATCCAGTATCTGTCTGCCTGGGATGACATGCTGGACAAGCCACGCAGGGACGGCTTGCACCTGTCACCCTGGGATTCGGATATTGGCAAAGGCTCTTGCCACCCCATAGTGCCTTTTTAGGCAAGGCTCAAATTCTAAACCTACCACCCTAGAACACAAAAAAAAAAACTAAGGGTAATGCTGCTCAATGCCAGAAGTCTCAATCTCAAAATGCAGAGGCCCTTCTCAGTATGGAGAACATCGATGTCTGTGCTGTGACAGAAACCTGGTTCAAGGCTCCTGAGAGCACCCCAGCGCTATCAGGTTTTACCTCATATCATGCTCCGCCCCAAAATCCGGACAATACCAAGAAAGGAGGTATCCATATTCATTAAGGACACCCACACCTCAAGACTGGTGGCAACGCACGATGCATCGGAGACCATCCAGGTGCAATTAACCATAGGCAAGACTGCTCTGCAAATTGTAGCATGTTACAGGCCACCCTCACAAACTCAGGAACCTCACATGGCCTTCCTGAAAACACTAGAGGGATAAATGTATCACCAAACACCATCATACTAGGTGACTTCAATTACCCTAATATAGACTGGGAACACTACTCAAGCCCAAACACCCTAGCCCAAAAGTTCCTGGAATTCATAAACTCAAATGCCATGGAACAACTAGTCACCATCCCCACAAGAGGAGATAACATACTTGATCTCATCATCACGAACATGGGAGCACAATGTTCAACACCGAAGTATACCCCTCACTGGTGAGATCAGATCACAAACTAATCTCGCTGGAGGTCCTCATCCCACCCACCTGAAATAAAAAGACCACAGTAAAGAACTTCTCAAAAGCCGACTTCACACTTCTAAAGACTAGTGTGGTCTCCTTTAAGGCCCCCGAGCTGGTGGAAAACAGTACTCAAGCCGCTGAATCACTTACAGACGCCTTCTACCAGCACCTGCAGGACTGCATGGATAAGGCAATCCCAAACAAAACAAAGACTCTTAGTACCAAAGGCAAGCGTCCAGTCTGGTGGACCCCAGCCATAAACAAACTCTACAATAAAAGGAGGAAGCTACTACAAGATACAGCAAAATCCTTAAAAGGTAAGACACCCTTGATCACTATAAGTAAAAAACTAAGAGCTCTCATAAAATCATCCAAAGCAAATTTCGAGAGAAAAATAGCTAAAGACTCAAAAGACAATCATAAGGCCTTCTTTAGCTATGTTAGACACCTAGGAGGAAACTCCCAGATATGCTCAGAACTAGTTCAAAATGATGTGAAGATTACTGATCCTACAGACATTGCCAACATACTGGCTGACAGGTTCAGTGCAAACTTCTCCCCCCAAAGGAGAGATATCTATACCAAACGATTGCAGCCCCAAACATCTCCAGCGCCCAAGTGAGAACTGCTCTCTCCAAAGCAAAAACACAGCATCCATGGGACCTGATGGTGTCCCCGGCTGTGTGCTCCACGAACTCAATGAGGAATTAAACCCACAGCTAGGACAGCTGTTTAATCAAAGTCTTACCTCTGGATACGCACTCCAGGAGTGGCGCACTGCAACTGTGGTCCCACTTCACAAAGGCGGTGCCTCCACCGACCCTGGAAATTACCGCCCATTAGCCTGACAAGCCTTATCTGCAAAGCCATGGAGAGGATCATAATGGACCTCATAAATAAAGACATAGGGAATTTGCAGACTTTGGATCCAACCCAGTTTGGCTTTGTCAAAGGCAGATCATGCCTTTTAAACTTGGTTGACTTCTTGAAACAGTCACCAAAGCCATTGACGAGGAAAGGCAGTCCATACAGCCTACCTCGATCTGGCTAAGGCCTTCGATACAATACCCCACTCGGGTATCATTGAAAAACTCATCAGCTTAAATGTTAACCCATACATCACAAGATGGGTTGCAAACTGGCTGAGTGACAGAACCCACAGGGTCAGAGTTGCTGGCGCCATGTCAGACTCAAAACCTGTCACAAGTGGTGTCCCACAGGGCTCAGTCCTGGGCCCACTCTTGTTTGGCATCTACTTTTCCAGTACAAGCAAACACAGGAGGGTTATGGCTGACAAAGTTTGCAGATGACTGCAAACTGGGCGCCATAGTAGAAAACACATCTGACACAGATATCCTTCAGAAGGGTCTCACAGAAACGGATAACTGGTGCCAGAGCCACGGCCTGAAGTTAAATGCCAAAAAATGCATAGTCATACCCTTTGGGAAAAACAAGGTTACCCCTAGCTACCAAATAGGTGGCAATCCACTGAGCACAGAAGAAGTTATCAGGGACCTGGGGACCCAGGTTGATAGTAGTCTGTCATTCGACACCCATGTAGCTAAAGTAGTTAGGAAGACTTTCTACATTGCCCACCTTATCATGAAGGGATTCTCATCTAGATCAAGGGAGGTCATAGTCTCCCTTTACTCATCACTCATCAGACCAATGATTGAGTACAATGCCCCATTTGGGATGTATCTGACCCGACACCTGCAGCAGCTGGAGAGGCCACAAAAGTTCCTCACCAAAAGGATAAAGGGTCTCAAAAATCTGTCCTATGCTGCCCGACTGAAAGAACTCCAGCTCTATTCAGTCGCTTACCGCTTGCTCAGAGGTGACCTTTGCCTAACATACAAGGCCATGTCAAACCCAGATTTGATGAATATGCTTCACCTCAAAAAATCTAGATCCATCAGAGCCACAAGGGCGGGAGACTTAAACCTCGACACGGCTATTAATAGGACGTGCTGGAGGGATAGATTCATTACCCAAAGACTCCCTATGCTGTGGAACAAAATCCCGGTACATGTGAGGCAGAGCACCTCGCTGGCCTTGTTCAAGAGAAATCTTGACCAATGGATGGGAGATCGCAGATATACCCCAGGGATTACCTCAGTGTCACTGCTCGACAGAGGCACAGCAAAATAATGGGTATAGTTCCCCATACTAAAGGGGTGGCGTAAGCCACAAAACGATGGGCTAGGCTTGTAAATGCCCTCGGGCAGATAGCCTAGTATAAACCTATGAACCTATGAACCTATGAACCTATATATATATATATATATATATGTGTGTGTGTGTGTGTATGGGAGCCCTTCATTTGTTTGAACTTTCAAATGTTCGAACTCATATGGCCGACACCATATGAGCGAACGTTTGAAAGGCCGACAAATGATAGCAGAGATCCCGCCACAGTGCGGGACTGGGAGATTCCCCTTTCCTGCACTGTAGTGCAATCTCAGAGTGAGAATATTTAAGTAGCTGGGGGTGTGGGGGTGCAGGGGTCTTGCCCCCTGCATAACACTAGGTAAATGGTGCTATTTCAGGATGTTGGTCTTTCTGAATGTCGATCACATGGTGTCGGCCATATGAAAGTTGGCATTCTGAACGGTCGACATTCTGAAGTAGGCCCATGTGTATATATATGTAAATATATATATATATATATATATATATATATATATATATATATATATAGACACACATATCTCTCTCATTGTATGTATATATATATATATATATATATATATATATTTTTTTTTTCCCTAATTGCATGGAAAGTGAATTGTTGGAGTTTTTTGTAAGGTACAATGTTGAAGTCAATCAAAATAGTGATAGTTTCCAGTATAAAAGAAAAGGAAAGACTGGATTTGATAAATCAGGTTATTTTCTTAGTATCAATAAATTTGTTTTGGTGTTAAAAAAGTGTCTGAAAAAATACAGTTTTATATGCAAAAAAACAAAGATATGTGAATGGGGGTGTTATAAAAAGAAAATAAAGTTTGGAAGAAAAAGAACATCAAAGTAAAATAAAGAATCAGAAAATTAATATAAATGAAATAGAAATTTTGAAGGAAAGAATGATATAAAAATTATGTAACACAACTATTACATAGTTGGCATGTGACCGTCAGTTTGATGCATGGTGGTGGAAGTCATGCATTTTCTGGCTTACACATTGGCATGGTATCTTTATGCATTCACAGATTTCACAGGTATAGAATTCAGCACAAGTCAGCATGTCAGTATAGCTAATGGTGATAGCACCATGCTCCTGCCACACTTTCAGAATTCAGTGGCACTATCTACATTTTTAATAGTGGAGGGAAGCGTAGACCCAAGATTAACATCTTGTATCACCTGTGTTTAGTGTTGGACATCCTGGCCATATGACTCCCATAGGATACACAATCAGCACTGATGCAGCTGGTATCAGTATACCACACTGCTTTTGGGGCATGCACACATGTCAATGGGAAGACATATGTTAGTGGCTATCAGCACCCAGGGGCCTAAATAGTCTATGACATGTTTAATAACCTTAGCATCAATTAACAAATGAGTAGGGCTGTGAGCCAAGCACAGGCAGATGCTAATCAGACCACTTCAAAGCTGCACAGTGTGCTGCTTGGCCTGCATAAAGACCTTTAGCCATTGCATGAAATATGGAATGGAATGTGAGCATTGGCAGTACAGAATGTATCCATTAATGTATTCTTGTGACAGATGGCAAATGGTTACCATAGCTGAGAGAGGGGACATTTGTGCAGTGCAGGTGTGTGCACAGCCACCTAGTACAGATGGCACAGACTGTTGCTGTAAGGTCCAGACTGTCCATGGATATCTCCAATTCTGATTGTAGAAACTCTCCAGGCTATGGATAATGCTCTTCTGGCTCCCCTGTGACCTTCATCCCCTAACCAAGGACATTTATTGGACCAAGGCCACTCTGCTCTACTGTGGACACCAGCCCGATAGTTATTCCACCATGGGTCCCTCCATGGATCCCACAATTCAGTGACAACCCATTCCCCTGTAGATGACTCATGTCTGACACATAGCCTCACTTAACCATGGCATGATAATGGCCATCCACCTGCCTGTACTATACCATAGGGACAACAATGACAATCCCAAACATGCAACAGATATGTTACATCATTCACTGGAACATATGACACCAGACCTGACACTGCAGTAAACAAAGCCAGCATTGCACCCCTGGAAGCTCCACAAGATCACCAGGGGACATGATCATTAGCATCTCACAGCCCCTAAGCCATGTGTATGTGCTTACCATATACACCACTAATGACACATACTCTTATGCTAGCATTGCTGGCCCATATTTCTGTGCCCCCCCCCCCCCATATGTGTAGATAATGACAACTGTGCATTGCTCAATCTTCTGGCTAATGTGTGTGTATGGTAATATCTGATACACAGCATTGCCAGTTAGTGCACTGTAATGTATAACCTAGGTATGTCATTGCATGCAACAGAATTGTTCTGTGTTTGTCTATAGTTGTTGACCAGATGCTGCTTCTTTACTTGTGCTATGACAAATTTCCCCCACCTCTGCTTCACATAGGGAACTGCTGCAGTCATGTCATCCAGTGACTCTTCATCCAACTCCTAGTCTACTGCTTGTACAGGTATGTTAGCCAGTGGTATAATCTTCCCTTGCTTAACTGTTTTCATAGCACCTTTTTATGTAACATAGTATACACCACAAATTTCTTGCTACACATTTCTGGGGCCTTCTACAGTGCATTAGCAGATGATTAAAGGCAGTGGTCATGAGACTTCAGCACATTGAGCCCATGTTCAACTGTGTTCCATGTATGTGTCACTGCAGTGCTGTATACTGTCTCCACCACTGTCTGTGGGATGCAGATGGGGATTTTTAGCCATGGTTCCAAGTCAAATCAGTATCATCTGCAACCTACAACAACAGCAAGACACTATTATGAGTCATCTCCAACCTAAGTTCATGGGACTGAATCATCATAGACTCTATGGTTGTCAATGTGTGTTCCTGCCAAATAGATGATGCTATGGAAAGTTCCCCAAACAAAACACCAAAAATGTTTGCACACATGTAAGATGAGAAGATCATTGGAACTACCTGGATGGTGCACATACGCTGCACAAAACTTGGCAGTTGATAAAGTGGAAGCCCTTTTGGTTGATACATTGGACAACAGATGGAGCCCTTTACTTCATCTCCTACCAACTATTAAGGAATGACCAATTACTCACAAATCCAGCCCTGATGGAGCTGCTACACATCTGCAAGTCAAACAGCATGAGTTTCACCCAATCTAGGGATCTAAACTTAGTCAGCGACTCAAACAAAACATGCTGGAGAGACAGATATGTGTCTCAGAGATTGCCCTTTCTTTGAAACAAGCTTCCTATTCACATTAACCAGAGCCCTTCCTTGGTCCTCTTCAAATGCAATTTGGATCAATGGATGGGGAATCACAAACTCACAACTGAGGTAGTGTCTATGTCCCTTACAGACAGGTGCAGTCTGTAAGATATTCAATGCATAGGCATAAATCCATGCCATCCTTTTGTCCCTCAGGGCCATATATTGTTTAAAATCATGTTATATTGGCGAGGCTTGTTAGGGATCTTAAGATGTTAGCATAGTAATCTCATATGAATCTATAAACCTATGAGAGTGTGGGTGTAGCCAATGGATCTGAGGACTTCAAGGAAATGGGCTATGTCATAGAATACTCACATAGTAGTTCTTTCCTCTGCTGTCCATGGAAACCAAATATACGCCTCTATATTTGTCAGCAACTTAAAAAGATATAGGAATTACAAGACTGAGGCCTGCAAGTCTCCTAGCATTTTACTATTTAGAGTCTGAAAGGTTCCCATAGCAAGAATGTCCACTGCTACAATAAACTTAATGTCCACTGGGATAGGCATTCTACAAAGTCTCCGTAATCCTATGTGAATACACCACAAGTCTTCTGGCTCCCATTTTCTCTCTCTCTGTCTCTCACCATATTGCAGCAGTCAACTATGTCCCAGTCACGTAGGCAATGGTATGTTAGCTGTTGAAAGACATGGCAATGGTATGTTAGCTGTTGAAAGACACTCCTCTGCACAAATTTTATATTATTCTGAATTTCACCACGTTTGATTTCATTATTTGCTTATGTTGTGCTTCTCATTAGCACGTTGGCACATACTTGAGTGTCATTATGCAGTCTGTTGCTTATGATTCATACCATGCTTTTTTTTTTCCTGATAGCATGTTCATTCAGTGTGTATCTCTGAATCATCCCCTCCCTGTTAATTACCTCCCAAAATGTACTTCTCTTAACACAGTATGCTGTTTGTTTCTGGATATCTCTCCATGTCTGGACTGGTATACAAAAGGCCTTTTTCAAGAATGACCCAGTCTATAGTAAAATATGCAGAAAGCCATATTCTAGTACTCTACAAGATAAGTGCAGACTCTATTAATAGCCAGTACTGAAATATTACATGTGTAACATTGTAAGATATAAACTGTTGTCAATCCGCCAAATGTGAGGTAATACTGGAATCACTGCCACCCAGGGAGAAAGATGAAGTGACACCACTGTATTCACAAAGGGTTAAGTGATAACAAGGAAGTATAAACAAGTCTGTTTCAGTGATTAATCCACAAAATACAAACTGGCACCAGGAGAAGCCATGGAATATGTACTGATGTCCTGAGTATGGGCCTCTAATCTCCACACGCAAATTTGATTGCACACTGTTCATTTACAGAGCCACATCACTCTCTCTCTCTCTCTCTCTCTCTCTCTCTCTCTCTCAGGGAACAAATGTCTCCCAGGGACCCTCTTTCAGTGCTGCCTTTCACACAAAGTATTATTTACACACACAAACATAATTTCTACAGAAAGCTGGCAGAATTCTCTAATTCCCCACAGCTTCCTGGTCTTAGTAGTTCTGCCACCACTTTGAAGAAAGTCAGAGATTTTCAAATATCTGACTGATAAATATATCACTGGCTTCACAACAGTAAATGCTAAAAATTAAAAGAAAGCCTTATAGTCAGTGCTGACTGAACAAATATACTGATTAAAATGACATTACAGTTTCGTGTATAAACACTACTTAAACATGTTTCATGGAGTTTTAGGTAGGATTGGCATTATTAGTAAAGCAACATTCTAGCATAGTGAAAATCTGACTGATCAAAGGTGCATCTGTAGAAACAAAGCATTTGATGATTTTTCACTGTTTATAGACTTGACAACAAACTAAAATATTTAATGCTATATAATTAAAGGGTATTTTGGTAGCTTCTTACACCACCTCCTTTGTAATATATTATTAACACTACATTCTTGTACTTTAGAAGAACGTGCCAATTTGACTACTGTTGAATCTCTTGTTTGACAAGCACTTTTGAAGATGCAACATTCAGTTATAAAAAAGTTAACTGATGAGATAAACACAAACACTGCGTGGACAAATCTCTGAACACAGGAGGTTAACACTGACTTCTTGGTTCAAAAGAAAGGGTATTCCAGAGTTCAATACTTAAGACAGAGGAGTCTTTTGAGTTCTGGGAATACATAAGTACTTAAATGGTGGCTGGCCAGTTTAGAGTCTAGTCAGAGATACACAGAAGTTCATACAGCATAGCCTGAACAGGAATATGCCAGTAGCAATCTGTACTGATTGGAGCTAGACTGCCAGTTTTCTTTATTCATTTTAATGAGTGATGTTCAAATTTGGATGTTAACAGAAAGAATATGAAGACTTTGCTTGCATGCCTTGTAGCTTTTTGGCATTAATGGTAGTCGGGGAGAAAGCAGCGACGTTGATTTAGATCCAGACTAATGGCTCAGTATTTTTGTTATAGCACTGCAAATCTCTAGTGATTTTTTTTAAATCAGGTCTGCAGATTATTTATATGATCTTTTAAAAACAGATCCCTAACTGCACATTCTCCACATGATGGTATAGTTTGTGTATTGTACAAAAGCTATATAGTTCCTGGATCATGTTGTCATGGTGCCACAGACCATAGTTTTTTTCTAAGAATGTTGAGGTCTTTTTTCACTGATCTCTTAGTGTAGAGAGTTGTAGCCAGTTTGGGTCCCACCCAAGGTTATTCCTTACATCTGAAAGATATAATCACACATTCAGTAGTTACAAATCATCATCATATACAGTTAAGCCAAAGAGACCCAGGAAGTACATTTGAGTCCATACGGAAGAGTAAATGCCAAGGGACAGATTAGTAATTTCATTCATTAGATAATTTTTCTCTTATAACTGTGAATATGTGTGTAATATTAAGGACTGCTCCCTGTAAACATTGTAAACATTGGTATCTAGCGTACTGTAAAACCTTTAGTAAACGATAAGAAGAACTTTCTCTTTACCACATCAACTTTAATTATATCAACTCATATTAAGGAATTCATCTTAATGAATATCCTTCTGATGCTAAAGGGGTCCAGTCTACCTATTTATTGTACCTTTCTTGAGAAAGCTGAGTGTCTGGCAGTAAATAAATGGTTTAAGATGTAGAAGCCCCCTGCACCATCTTACTTGCATGATAACCCGACCCCTACCCCCTGCCCCTAACTCTACACATTGCATTACAAAAAACCTTTTCCTAACTGTATCACACCCAAGATGACACTTGATCATGTTTTTGTAGCAGTGGTTTAGTGGCAGGGCGTTTTTATTGGGAGAGAAATACTCACTGTTTTATGATTCAGTCTTAATGAGTCATTCAGTGTTCTGTGATTCTGTCTTTTTTGCATGACCATTTGTGATGCACTCTTTTCAGTTGTCTTGGTTTCACATAATCATACATACATATATATGTGTGTGTGTGTGTGTGTGTGTGTGTGTGTGTGTGTGTGTGTGTGTGTGTGTGTGTGTAAGAATGCTAAATTAAATCAGATTTGGGGTACACTCTGCAAAGCAAGCTGGTAATATAAATAACAAATCTGAGAAGAAATACAGGCTCTAGTGAAAAACTGTTCTGGTCAAAATGCCAAAAGTTCTGTGAAAATCCTGTGATTTTTTCAGTATTAAGTCCAAAGTTGGGAAAATGAGTCCCTGAGAATTTTTAATATCTATTGTTCCTTATGGCTTACTAGTGGTCTGCTTGGTCTATAATAAAATATCTGTATCAGCTCAGTTTGAATGCTTTGTCTGAGCTGTGCAATTTAGGAACTGACACAACATCAAGAAACCTTGTACTAGAATACATGTGAATAATAGGGAAAAAGTGTGCTCTGAATAGTCAGCTTTTACCTTTTAGCCAACTAGGCATTCTGAAAAAAGCACTTAATTAAATACATAAATAAAAACAAAACCATGGTAAATGTGTCAGATTTTTAAAAGTGAAATCTGGCATATCTGAATGCACAAAATAAATATATTAGTCTAAAAATGAGTGCTGTGGAGTACAAACCATATGCCTGTGTACATGGTTATGGCAGTTAAGCTTCTTGAAACTTAATAGGTTGTATGCTTAAAAACTACTTATGACTATGAAACACTATGAGCTAGTTGCAGCTTTACCTTCCTTAAAAGATGAAGAGCATGAGAGCATGTCTATTCATTATATTCATTTGAATAATGTCAATGATAGAATACATTATTTAACTCTGAATGGGCATCTGCCATTCAATAAGACATTGTCTTCTTTGCTGCAAAATACAGATTGTTGCCTGGCTGCCTTTTGTTTGCCAGTTAGATGTCATCTTTTTCCCATCTTTTTTTATAAGATAAGACTCTTCTGTTTTGTCAATAGTGTGAGGCATATTATTTCATAGTGGCTAATGTTCTTTCAGCCATGGTATAATTATTACATTTCCTATGGGTAGTCAGAGATAAAGTTAATAACAGGCCGAAAAGCTTCTCAGCATTTAAAAAGTATACAAAAACTGAATTTCTTTATATAGTTTGGGGGTAATTCAAGTTGTGCAGAAGCTAAAGGACATTATTGTATCTCCAGAGTTTCATGTTAGATTTCAGAAGTACAACACTACAAAATGCAGAATATTTTGAAAACAACATAAAATGGCTAGTATTTTTAAACTGTTAAGATAGATGCAATATTTTTTCTGTATGAGCATATTTGTTGCTTAACAAAAATAAAATAAGATTTTTGATCTACTCTGCAGACTAATCAGATCTGTATTATGTCCTGTAAACAGTATCAAAATGTAAGACAGCAATAAATGTCATAAAATCACAAGTGTGGTTTTTCAAACTTCTTCAAGAAACCTGATTTTGGCAAATGTTTGAAAAGGAAGAAGGTAGAGTGTGGCTGAAATTCAGAAAATATAACATTACTGTGTGTTGTTTAGCAAATTCAGCAATAAGGAAAAGTGAGGCATTGACAGTAATCAAACCCAAAACACACCAAAACTGACATTAAACACATAACAACCATTTAGTTCAGGTTAACATTTGAGTTGCTGACTTCTTTAAATACCAGTGTCCACATGATATATATTTTCTAATAGCCATATAGAGAAATGATGATGTTATGTAGTCCTATCTCATCTCCATTATTACGTGTAGGTTCGAAGCCGATCCTTGGCTCCAACTCGGCCACTTTTAGAAAGCCTGAAAACTTCTGATTGGCTCATGGCTAGGAGGTATCCCATGGTGCATGAGCACACTCCCCAGATCTCATTTGCCACGTCTTCAGTTGGAAGCTTCCTTGGTTGACCGTGGCTAAGTGATACATTTTTTTATTACTATTACTTCCTTTTCAGGAATTTATTGTTCATAGACAATTCTTCTATCATAGCTTATTACTGATAAGGCATTTTGTGATTTCCTATTTGTGACTTCTACTGGATTTGATTTGGTTTTCGTATTTTGTATTTCTGGGCCTGTTGCTGTGTGGTATCCCATGAGTGTGTGTGTTTTGTTGCTTTGACTAGACCATTTACGTTAGAGGTTCTAGTTTCATCCCTTTTTTGTTCTTCACACTAGGTCCGTTTAAGTTAAAGGACCAAGCTATCCCCCTTTCCCTTATTTTAGAGTGTGTAGGGCTAGATCTGTTTAAGTAAGAGGATCTAGTTCCTCTCTTGTTGTGTGAGTGTGTTAGCTTTTCTTAGCTGTCAGTATGTCTAAGGAATCTAAAGAACACAAACCGTCAGGCTTTAAGAAGTGCATTAAGTGTTCACAAAAAATGTCCATCACTGATGGACATAGCATTTGTGTATATTGCTTAGGGGCCATTCACCTGCAAGAAACCTGCCTTTTCTGTCATTCTTTTAACCCTAGAGTGCTCCAGGAATGGAAGAATAAACTTATCTTAAAAGGTCTGTTGAACCCTTCCTTCGAAGAAGATCTAGCCAGTTCCTCTTCCTCTTCTAAATCACAGTCTTCTAGGAAGGATAAGGGTAAAACTTCAAAACGGCCTTCTCCAGCTCCAACTTCTGCCTCTGAACTACCACAGAAGTTACACAAAGTGGAGTTGGTATCTATCTCTTTGGCTCCGCAGTCTTCCGGGCCGATTGAGATTTTGGACATAGACCCTACAGTATCGGTAGCAAGTGTTTCGGTGCCGATTACTAGCAGCCCTCTTTGGAGCTGCTCATCGGATATTTCAACGGTCTCCCTAACATTAAATCACCAGTACTACAGAGAACAAGGTCACCCACGCTGTCCTCCAGATCCTCCAGGAGTCTATCTGAAGAAGACATTGAGAGAGTGGTGCTCAGACTCCTCAAGTCGTCGGCACTGCCAAAATTTTTATCGGCTCTGACCCACTCGGTCTCGGAGCCGCCTCCTTCTACGTATCATGCTGTGATTTCTCCGCCAACCCAGATTGGTCCTTCAGAGCTGATATTGCCAGTACTGACTACAGTAGAGTCATTGGTTCTAGCACCTTGTGTGGTTGTCTCAGAGCCGAGTTCTGCTCTTCCACTCTCAGCACCATCTGAAGTGTCTAGGGTCTGAAGCTTCTCAGTCAGCCCTGATGGGGACACTTGGAACTGAACTTCTTCAGTGCCGAGTCTCCCTCTTGGTGCATCGGCCCGAGTGAGCTCGGACCCTACATCGTTCTCGGAGCTGATCCTTCTGGAGCCGTCGGCACCACCGGTTTCTTCGGAACCGTGGCGTCCTTCGGAGCCAGAGGAATCGGTCTTTGTGAAGATGAGGAGCATGCTGGATAGCTCATCCGCCCCACATAGAAGTACCAATGCTATACTCCCTCAAGCACCAACTACAGTCTCAGCATCTTCTCTTCCCCCAGATGGCAGAGACCCACAGCCTTAGGACCCCCACTTAGGTGGCTCCCAATCTTCTGAGGCCTCCCCAGAGAACCCCACTGAGGAGCCCCCCTCAGAAGACATCATGTAAGAGGAAGCATGTAGACTCCCCTGATGAGTCTCTCACATCTGACACTGACCTCGATGAGTCGAAGGGGTCCCCTAAGTTGTCCTCTGAAGATGTCTCCTTTGCAGACATCTTGGAGATCCTCAGGCAGAGAGGTGGCTGGCCCACTGTTACCGCGTCTGATGAGGAGTTAGTGTACCTGAAGGCTTTCGGGTCTCAACCCTCAGCTTCATGGATGTCTCCCCCATTTGATGAGTTATTGGATCTTGTGAGTCAGAAGGCATGGCAGACTCTTGATGCTGTGGAACCGGTCCCCAGGAGACCGAACAAGTTTCTTTCCGTTCCTAAAGACAAAGAATTTTTTTCCAAGGGTTTACCTGTAGATGCCATGGTGGTGGCAGCAGCCACTAAGAAGGAGCTAGCAGAGGCTTCTTCTTCTATCCATCTGCCCAGTAAGGAATCACGAGCAATGGATAGATATGGGAAGCGTATCTTCTCTTCAGCGGCCTTTACACTCCGATTACTGAATTATATATCCCACTTCATGAGACTTCAGAGAGATCCCCTGAAGGAATTAGGAGATACTCTTCAAGGTACCTCTACTGAAGGAGTCCCATCTACAGTATCTACTCAGTTGGCTACCTTAACATCCATTGTTAACTCCTCCATGAGGCTGATCTCATACGCAGCTCCTGTTCAGGAGTCTCCTTAAGGCGACACACCTGGCTGCGCCTATGCAATTTTGCTGAACCTTTCAAGTCTACATTCACCAATGCTCCCGTTGACGGATCCTCTCCTTTTGGACCCAAGGTGAAAGATACTGTCACCAGGTATGAACAGGAAGGAAAGACTCTCTCTGCTGTGGGAATCCGTTTTCCCATTCCTTCTAGACCTTACCCTAAAGGTCAGAAGAGTGGCAAAATGCAGTTCAAGAAATCACAGATATTTTTCCAAAATACACAGTACACAATACTTCAGAGGCAGGGGACGAGGAAGAAATGATAGACGTCGCCCTAGAGCAGGGAAGGTCCGCAAAATCAGGGAGGTCGTGATTCCTTTCATGACCATCCCTATCAACGTTCCTGATGTGGAACCCGACTGTGCATCTCTGGAGCCGGTCAGGGGTTGCCTGTCTTTGTACCCAGAAGCCTGGCTAAATATCACCCGAGACATATGGGTACAAGGCATTATCACCAGAGGTTGCTGTATATCCTTTTCCCTTCCACCACACCCTCCCAAAAGGATCCCAGATGTACCACCCAATCACAGGGAACAAACAGCTATAGAGATAGAAAAGCTGATGTTAAAAAAAGTCATCCAAAAGGTCCCAGCAGACCAGACAGGATTTGGAACATACTCCAGGTTCTTTTTAGTTCCAAAAAGAACAAGAGACTGAAGATCCATTTTAGACCTCAGCAGGTTAAACGAGTATGTAAAGAAGTCCAAGTTTCAAATGGTCACTCTACAATCCATACTCCCTCTGTTAGGGAAAGAAAGTCGGATGTGCTCAATAGCTCTCCAAGACGCCTACAACCATATCAAGATGGACAAAGCATCAAGGAGTTTTCTACTCTTCTGTCTGGGAGACAATCATTACCAGTTTCGGCCGCTGCCTTTTGGTCTCACCACAGCCCCCTCGGTGTTCACCGAATGCATGGCAGTAGTGACAGCCTATTTGAGGCATCATGGAATCCATGTTTTTCCATACCTGGACGATTGGATCCTGACCGCCACCACCAGGCATCTTCTAGTTCAACCCAGAGACTCCACAATCAAGCTCTGTTCCCAGTTGGGAATCTCTGTAAATTGGGAAAAATCCTTAACTTTGCCCGCTCAATCTATAACCTTTGTAGGAGCAAACATAGACACGGTCTCTATGATAGCCAGACTAACAACAGACAGAATACAAAATCTTTCACGGCAGATTTACAGGATACTTCCCCTTCGAAGAGTCAAAGTGAAGGTGGTGTTACAACTTCTTGGAACAATGGCGTCGACTATAACATTGGTACCATTAGCAAGACTACATATGAGAATACTCCAGTGGCTCCTGTCTTCCCAGTGGTCTTTTCAGCAGTTGCCCCTGCATCACCAGATACTAATCACAGATTCTTGCAAAAAGGATCTCTGTTGGTGGATTCAGCCAGGTCACCTTTCCACAGGGACTCCCTTTGTACCGCACAAACTCATTGCCACTGTCACCACGGATGCCTCTCAGATAGGGTGGGGGGGCACTATCTAGGCAGGAATGTCCAAGGCACATGGCAAGATCACAAGGCCCATCTGCATATCAATGTCCTAGAGATGAGAGCGGTGCTTCTAGTGTTGCAAGCACTTCACAACTTTCTCCCTCTATGGATGAAAGCTATCCAGACGGACAACATGTCAGTGGTATGGTATCTAAACAAGCAAGGAGGAACCAGGTCTTACCCCTTATGTCGAGAGACCCTGCAAGTTTGGAAATGGGTGATTTCTTCCCAATGCTTTCTCATTGCAACGCACATCCAGGGGACATCCAACGTGATGGCAGACAAGCTCAGCAGGGCAATTTACTTACCTCACGAATAGTCTTTGTACGTAGTCTTTCAGATCTTCCACAAATGGGGACAACCCTGCTGCGATCTCTTTGCCAGCCCTATCAAGCCAAATGCAGCACTTATTTCTCCCTCATTCCCCCTCCGGGAGAGTCTCTGAGAGATGCACTCGTCCATTATTGGCCCCCGGGACTTCTTTATGCATTTCCTCCTTTTCCACTCATTCCCAAGATTATTGGTTGGGAAACAAGATGATCCTTATCACTCCTTACTGGTCTCATCAGATTTGGTTCCCTTTCCTCGGGCCTCACCTGCTAGACTATCCATGGATCCTGGACCCAGTTCCAGACCTCTTGACACACATGTCAGGTTTTCTTCATCCCTGTCTCCACACCCTCAAACTGATAGCATGGCTGCTCTAGTTTCACCTTTAGTCAGGATTCACGATCTGTCTCCATCTGTAACCCATATCATTATCTCTTCTCATAAGCCCTCGACTAGAAAATTGTATAACAGCAAATTGAAGAGATTTTCTATATGGGCAGACAACAGAAAGGTTAATCCATTTACAGCTCCTATTCCTATTGTCTTAGAGTTCCTATCAGAACTTTTTCACCAGGGATCAGCAGCTGCTACACTCAGAGTTCAGCTAGCAGTGATATCTAATTTTCATGTGGGAATTAATGATTCTAACCTTATGTCCCACAAACTTTGTAAGGCTTTTCCTCAAAGGTTCTATGATGTTAAAACCTCCCGTTCCAGATCCCATCCCTCCCTGGGATCTAAATCCAGTCTGTTCTAAACTTACTTCGCCATCTTTTGAACCAGCCCATAGCTGTCAATTGAAATTTCTGTCATGGAAGACTCTTTTTCTGGTGGCGATAACTTCAGCCAGATGAGTTTCCGAACTGCAAGCCCTATCAGTTAAACCTCCATACTTAATTTTTCACAAAGATAGGGTCTCTCTCCGGATGAAGCCTTCCTTTATCCCCAAGGTCTGCTCCCATTTTCATTTGAATCAAACTATCGAATTGCCAGTATTCTTCCCCAGTCACACCAATAAAGCAGAGTATAGATTTCACCAACTGGATGTGCACAGGCAATTGTTTTTCTACATCCACAAAACTAAAGGATTTAGAAAATCAGACCAGCTATTCATTTCCTTTGCTGAAACAAGAATGGGTTTGCCAGTTTCTAAGGTCACACTTTCAAACTGGATCTCTAACTGCATCTCTTTCATTTATACTTCTGAAGGAAGAGAGTTACCCCTTAAGTTCTCTGTTTCATACCGCTTTCTCAGAGGCGATCTCTGTCTAACGTACAGAGCCATGTCCAACCCAGAATTGTTGAACATGCTTCATCTTAGCAAAACCAAATCTACTCGAGCTACATGCTCTAGTGATATAAACCTCAACACAACAATGAATAGAACATGCTGGAGGGATAGATTCCCTTTGCAGAGACTTCCCTTGCTATTGTACAGGGACCCGATCTACATAAGACAGACCCCCCCCTCACTGTCACTCTTCAAGAGGAACCTTGATGAGTGGATGGGTAACAGAAAGTTCACACCAGGGATCACACCAACAGCACTACTAGATAGGGGTCAAGGGTACTAGCTGCTGGTACAAGGGTCTAGGGAACTACTAAAGAGGCGGTGAATACCGCACAACGTGGCTGGGCTAATATATGCCTTCAGGCAGATAGCCCAGTACCAACCTTTGAACCTATGGACCTATAAGTCAGAGTGCATTCTACCAGATCATTTTCTACTTCTGCTGCCTTCCAAGCCAGGCCTCCTATTGATAATATATGTGCAGCAGCAAAATGGGCTACCCATCATACCTTCATTACCCATTACAAATTGGACCTAACTTCCAGGGGTAGGGCCTCATTTGGTTCCACAGTACTCAGGAGTATTTTCCAGTGAGCCACCCATACAAGATGCTAGGGACGCTGTCCCACACATAATAATGGAGGCGAGATAGGACTACATAACATAAAGAAGTTATGTACTCACCATAACATTCCATGTATGTAGTCCATCTTGCCGGACATTATTACCAACCCACCCACCAGCCCCCTTCCTGGAAGATCTGGAAACAGTTTTCTATGGTGTTTTTTACCATAAAGGACACTTTTATTAGGGTTTTGCTTCCATACCTTTGGTCTCCTTTTTATAGACTAGCAGCAAACAAGATCTGGGGAGTGTGCTCATGCACCATGGGATGCCTCCTAGCCACGAGCCAATCAGAAGTTTTCAGGCTTTCTAAAAGAGGCCGAGTTGGAGCCGATCCCCACACGTAATGATGTTCAATGAGATGGACTACATACATGGAACGTTATGGTGAGTACATAACTTCTTTTTTGCAAATCTCTCTGGTTTTATAGGTATGTATAAAATTAAAAAGAAAAGTTACTATTTCTTTATTACTTACAGCACATCTTTCAGATAAGATTTCTAAAAACTAATTTTTGGACATCTGTGTATCAGTATTTTTTGTTTACACTATCCACCTTTTTATTTATTTGTTGAAAAATATTGCTCCTCCTTAAAAAAGAAACATTTTTTTTAATTTGATAAGAAATCATCCTTGCATGGTTTAAGCTCTGTCTTAACATTTGTATTGACTGAGGGTGACCCAGTATTGCTTGTAACATCATTCATATGCATGGCTGCACAGGCTGATGGGTAACACTGGAATGCTTCCTGTCATATTTAATTCAGTATCTACTAAAATAATTGTATACTAATATGAAAACTGTGTTATTGTTGTACTAACAACCATTTTTGTGTCTGAACTTTTAATTTCCAATTTATTAGGTTAACTAATCTAATCACAGAGCTGGTGTCCTGTAAAGATGTTGCCTCCAAGTTGATGTCTCCCCTTCCCGGCTCCCCCCTTTGGAAACTTCTGTCTCCATTCCTGGTGCTTTCCTGTGGATTGTTGCCTAGTTTCTTGATATTTCAATAGAAGTGGCTTGGAACACTTTCTAAAAGACTGAATTAACTATGTAATTAGTGGATATAGGTCTTATTTGAACATAAAGTAAATGTAGGAAAATTATGCAACTAAAAACAATGTTCTAGTTTTGCATATTGATACATTTTATTTAAATTCAGTAGGGTGAAAGGCTGTTGATATATGGAAATGTAGACTGGGTAGAGGTATTCCAGATTTTATGTAAGAGAAATGATTTGGGTAGATGGAGTAGCCCACCTAGCTATAACTCTAAAAAGGCTGATCTTAAACTGTAGTAACTTTCAAGGCTGAGATATTTTACATTGCAGATGCTTGAGAACAGTTTGTTGTGTATGTTATTCCTATAAGCAGATTTAATGCATAGTAACTGCGGTGTGATAAGACATTCTTCCGTGTTGGATTCAAATGAGTGACTGTTGAAAAAATCTAAAGCACAGTTGGAATATACAGATAAAAGCGACAGGTAGCTTGAGATTTTCATCGCTTAGCAGTATATCATATGCTTATTATATCAGTGAACAGCGAGAGGTTGAATATATTTTGTTTTCTTTTGTAAACCAAGTACAATAGCTGTAAACAGCAAATGTTTTATATTTTGAGGAGAACCACTTCCTGATAATAGCACTGTGTATGAGTAAACAGAAAGGAAGGACAGGAAAGAGCTGCTAAATTCATTTATCTTAATACTGAGTGTTTTAAAACTGTACTCATTGTAGCATTTCTGGAAACTTCCAGTATTGAAAATACATTGCATTGCATTCATTTACTTTTAATCTTGCACTTACCAATGTTGCTGCTCTGTTGCTAAATCATAATTTACAAACTAAGTCTTATAATATATTATGAGTTTGCAATATTAATCTCTTAATGTGTTTATTCAGAAAGAGGTACTTACGGTTATCAATGAAGACCCCTGAATTATTTTTTGAGATTTCTGCCTGCTTTAAAGAAAATTAAGTTCATTTTCAGCTTGATTCAAAACAATTGTTCTCATTTCAAACTAAGCAGTTACAACCAGTAAGGAATAAGACTTTTTCTGATTTGATCATATTTTTTCACAAAGGCAGCCTATCAGAACTAAACATATTTCAGGCAGATGAGTAATTTATTTGATTTCTTCAAAAGTGTGCAGAAAGTGCATTCAGCATTCACCATGGTTTGCATAAATGAAAAGTCTGTTTGAATTTATTCTAAGTTTTGTCAGTAATGATTTAATTTTATTATATATTTTCATCATGTGAATTTCAAAGGTAGTATGGTAAGACAAGATATGCCGTGTGAGGGCAATGATAACGCATCTAGTACAAACACAGCGATAACTCACTGACCTGTTTGCTGTGGAGGGGTTACTTGTAAATGTGACATCAACCTGTCAGGCACTGGTTGAACATCAGCTGCTCACTAAATTGTTAAAATCTCTCCTCATGCTTTATTTAATGCTTGTTTTTAATATTACATGAACTAAAATTAAAATTGCTAGATAGATATGGCACAAGACTTGACAGTATGGGGTTTAGAATATTAACTAAGGCACAGATTAAGACTGAAATGCAGATATTCTAATTTGTTGATATAACTGAGACAGATATTACATCTGAATATATTTGAACATATTAAGAAAAGATGGTGAACTTGAAATTAGGTAAGGTCTATTGCTTGATCATCAACTTCAAGAAGAAAACTGAAGAAAGTAATGCCTTGTAAAAGCATAACAAAAACATGAACAAGTGTATTACATGAGACATAAAAATTCAATTGTCATATCTTTGGCACTTCCGTATATGAGATTTATGTAAAAGCTATATAAGAATCACTATTTAGTTGAATTTAATGATCCTGTCTATTTTTTCCATATTAATATCTACTAGACAATTTGTTCATGTGTGTGTGTGTGTGTGTCTGTATTTGTATAATATATATATATATATATATATATATATATATATATATATATATACACACACACACATATATACATGTGTTTGTGTGTGTGTGTGTGTCTGTACATATATAAATATATATATATATATATATATATATATATATATATATATACACACACACACACACACACACACACACATACACACACACACACATATACGTGTTTGTGTGTGTCCATGCCTGTACACACACACACACACACACACACACACACACACACACACACACACACACACTACTGTGTAGGCATGCTGATCAAAAGCCTGACAATTTCTCAAGCATTCTTTCAGTGAGTGCTAATGTCACAAAGTAAATTTGTTGAAAGCCACTTCCATCACTAGGAGAGTTTGCCTACATGACCCTGGATTTAGTATGTGTAAGTGTGGGGATCTACAAGTTGTGATATTCATTGAAAGTGGCTTTTAAATAGAATTAGCTGTAGTTCTCATCAGGAAATTATTATCTTTGCAGTATCAAAAAGTGCAAACAGAGTCATTGTGTATGAAAGAAAGTATGACATTTTTTCTCATTTGTGTAGGATGTTGTCCATGGTGATGTAGCACCTTTATTCAAGTTCCTTTTTATTTGATATTTATGTAGGACATTGTACAAGCACTACTCATTTAATCACTGATATATGTAAACTTAGACCAAAATTTCCTCTCGCTCTTAAATGAAATATGCAGTTTGTATTCTGGGTTTGCATAAAAAGGCCCCTGCCTAAGACTAAGTGGACTTCTATGACAACTAAATGGTAACAATTGTGGCTGTAATTAATATGCAGTATCATCTGTTTACTTTTTATTAGACAGTACTGTTCTTGGTAGAATTCCGATTCAGCACTCGGTACTATGTGACAAAGAAGCTAGTGGACAGACACCGAACTGAAAACTGTATGACATCTTGTATTCCTTCAGTCAATACTGGGTCAATTCCATCCCAATTTTCAGCACCTAAAGTTCTCTTGGGCACTTTTACCCAATTTTACAGTGACAAAATCTGCTTTCTGTTCCCTGCATGCAGACTTCCCATAGCCAGTTCTCATGAACTTGGCAAAAATGAGTCTAAACAAATCAAACTCACAAATTATCAAGTATTCTATCTGTAACTGGAGCTATTTAAATTAGTTCAACCCTAGAGCTGATAATGTAGGTGTAAGTGTGATGTTTTACTCTCATCATATTAGCTCAGATATGACTTATTATTGAACAATATATCACTATTCAGCTATATCCAGCAAAAATGTTAGAAAAAGAGAACAGAAAATCACATTTCCACACTTCTAGTCAAACCAATCTGAATAACTAAAACAGAAATATGACAGTATTATATATGGTGTCTTTGAAATATTCTTACTTCGCAAATGGTACAATTTCTAAAGTTTATTCCCTTGCTTTTTACTTTACTAAAAATAAATAAATAAATAAATGTTTCAGATGAACTGTCTGAACAAAGTTCAATTTCTATTGAATATCATTACAGCTCACCCATTCAAGGTAACCAAGAAGTTGACTAAAGCAAGATAATATATACAGCAAAGGTGAAAAGGTACATGCTTTGGTAGTATTACACATCAGGGATGAGGTTTTGCAGGCATACACTTGTAATACAAAATATATGTCATTGTGTAGCATGAAAAGTAAAAATAAAACTTTATTAGCCTAGTGCTTCATCAGGTGCTTGGCCATCATAACTTTGTCTGCAAAAAGTTCCAGTTTTAGGTCTGGTGTGATCTGCTAGAATACTTTGTAGTGGATTTTCTTAACAATTTCAAAATAATGTAATGCCATATGTGTTGGGGAGAGAATTGTCAGTCCTTACCATAGATACTCAGCATCTTAGCCTTCACAGCCCAGATATATCACTTGAAAGCAACGTACTTGTTTTTAATGTCATGGCATTTTCTATAGTGTTTATATTAAACATGTTAGAAAACATATTTATGGCTATATTTTAATCAGGAAGTGACATTTGTTAGCAGAAGACAGTGAGCCTAACCATTCTACTCTGTAAGTTCATTTATCATTTTATGTCTCCTCCATCCTTCCCATGTTACTCTCAGTTTTACTACCTACTTCAAGACTTCCAGAATGCCTCAATGGATTCCTTTCTCTGGAAGGTGGCTACACCATCATAAACAAACAGATGGCAGTCTAGGTTGCATTTCATGGTACACAGCCCTGTTCTCTGAAGAAATAATTTCAGAGATCAAAGGAGTAGTTATTTACTAAAATCTACTGACAGTGCCACTTCCTCTCCCCACCCCTGTCATTTCTGTTCAGAATCACCCCTTCACATTTATTTCACTTGATCGTGTGCACACACATAATGTCTCTCCATCTGTTATGTTCTTCAGTGAGAATATCTCCCCCTGTTATGCTCTCTTGTCATACCCTTTCCCTTCCAACTCATATACATTTCTGATGGTTTCCTTGCTGTAATCTGACATTCCTCTTTCTGCATTACTTCTAGAACTGTACAAAATACTCTAGGAGTGGTTACACCCAGGCCTTGTAGAACTTAAGCATTACATCGTTGCTTCTGATTGTGTATCTACCTGAGAAAACAGACAAACAACATTTTCATAACTTGATTCTAAATGATTATTTATTTTACTGTTTAACTGCTTGCTGACACTCAATCCTCAGTATCTCTTGCATACTGAAATGTGTGAATATGTTATCAAGAACTTATATTACAATATTAAAGTATATAGATAACAATGGCTACACATTCAGGAGTCTTGATTATTCATCTAGTGCAACTAATACATTTTCTTAAGTATATATTGGTACATAAAAATCAATGCTCAGATTATCTCATGGTTCCTTTCGAAGCTCAGATTTTTTATTAAATTTACTTTTTTTTTTATTTCGATCTGTTAACTGGCTACGTGGACTCATCAGCAGACACTTTTCAGTCATGACCTGGGACAATTGGCACAAAAGCAATTAGTGGTACATATAACTCAAACATGTGACACTACAGAGATAGAAGTTCATATAAGAAAAGTAGAGTAGCTAAAATGTAACAAAGTCATGAGACCGATTTACAGCATTTGAACTGTACAGTCTTAACAAATTAAGGAATATCTGGCATAGGCATGGGTTATAGTGACTAACTCGCTCTCCTGCTACTACAACCATTATGTCTAAAGATTTAAACATTTAGAATATGTATCCTCATAAAAACTGAAATCAAAGAATATGAATGTGTTCTTATTACCAGCAATATTGGAACCTTCTCCTAGAAATAGAAGTTATGTCCTTACCATAACGTTCCATGTGGAGTGTTCATCTCGCCTTTGTTCTTACACATGGGTTGATCCGCAAGCTCTGCATCGAGAAGAAGCTCGAGATCACCTAATACCCACAATCCCCCTCTGCCTTTACCTCAGATCTAGTTTGCAAGCAAACCAGCAGCCAGAGAGAGCACACTCATACCAAAATTTACACCATCAAAGATCATCTATATACATATATATACACAAGTGTATCATACAAATACAACTATTGCAAATGCAGCAGGAGAATACTCCAGACCAGGCACCAAATCGAACGTTCTTCCTGAGGGTGGGAATGTAAGAACAAAGGCGAGATGAACACTCCACATGGAACGTTATGGTAAGGACATAATTTCTATATGTGAGAGTGTTCAATCTAGCTCCATGTTCCTGAGGAACTCACGGGAGAACGTTCTTGAGCACAGTGGAACCAAAGGTTGCCCTATCCCTAGAAACCCTGTCCACTTTGTAATGAGAGATAAATGTATGCGGTTTAGCCCAAGTAGCAGCTGCACAAATCGTGTCTAATGGATGTAGACACTGATCTTGTAGAATGTCCTTTAGGTTTGACCGATAAGGTTTCATTAGAAGACTCATAAACGTATATGATACAATCAGTTAGCCATTTGGAAAGAGTTCGTTGCTACACCTTTCCTGCTGTCAGCAAAAGCTACAAATAGTTGATCAGATTTCCTGTGATCTTTTGTTCTATCCAAATAAAACCTGAGTTGTCTGTGGACATCCAATTTGTGCAACATATACTCTAACTTATTAGTGTGATTTTTGAAAAAGGTGGGTAATTCAATGGACTGATTAATGTTATTGGTAGAGCAAACTTTGGGGAGAAAGGATGGATTAGTGCGAAGAGATACTCTGTCAGAGTGGAAAATCAAATAAGGGTGTTTAATAGAAAGAGCCTGAAGCTCAGACACCTAGCAGATGTAATGGCTACCAAGAAGAGAGTCTTCCACGATAAAAACTTTAATGGGCAAACAGAGGCTGGCTCAAAAGGGGCAACATCAATTTAGAAAGTAAGAGGTTCAGATTCCAAGGTGATGTAGGAGTTCTCACTGGTGGTCTAATATGAAAGGATCCTTTTAAAAAAGCCTTACAAAGTCTGTGAGCCATAACAACATTCTTCCACATAAAAGTTGGAAATGGCAGCCAATTGTACTCTTAAAGTGGCAGGAGAAGCTCCTTCATGGAACAATTCTGTCAAAAACTCCAAGATCTTGTTTAACGGAGCTATAACAGGGTCCAAATGATGTGAATTCGCCCAGAAGATGAAACGCTTCCATTTACTGGTGTAGGTCTTTGTAGTGGAAGCTTTATGAGAAGCCACTAATATATTCTGAACTGCCGGTGTAAGAGAGTCAGACCTGGCTAGAAGCGGAGCAGCCAAGCTGCTAGATGGAGTGATTCGAGAGATGGGTGAGGAACTCCTGATGAGTGAGTCAGTAGATCTGGCTCTGGGTCCAGAATCCAAGGTCCCGAATGCGGTGTTGCAATAGAAAGGGAACCAAATTTGACGAGGCCAGAATGGGGCAATGAGGATTATCGTCCTCTGAAGGTTGTTGGCTTTCTGTAGAAACTTTGCAATCAGGGAAAGGGAGGAAAAGCGTACAGGAGACCCGGGGCCAATCGTGCACCAGCACGTCCCTGGGGACTTCCCTGGAGGGTAATAGGGCAAAGTAGCTCCTGCATTTGGCGTTCATTGGAGGCAAAGAGATCGCAGGAAGGCTGGCCCCACTAAATATCATCTTCGCAATTGACTGTTTGAGGGACCACTCGTGAGGTAACAGAATTGCTCTGCTCAGCCTGTCGGCTATGCCGTTGGCTGACCCCCGGATGTGCATTGCGATGAGATTGCCAAATTCTCATGGCCTCTCTGCATAGTTGATAAGACCTGGTTCCCCTTGCTTGTTTATGTACCAGACTACAGACATGTTGCCTCTCTGAACTGCAATAGTCGCTAGAGGAAGAAGAGGAGCAAAGTGTTGCAACGCTAAAAACACTGCCCTCGACTCCAGAACATTGATGTGCAGATTGTACTCCAAATTGGTCCATTCGCCTTGGACTGTCTGTCCCTGAAAGATGCCCCCCCACCCTATCAGGGAAGCGTCCGTGGTTATCGTGCTGACGTGGGTAGCACAAATGGTCTTCCGCTGGAAAGGTTGCAAGTCTGAAGCCACCAGGTTAGGTGTGATTTGCATGTTTTTGTAATCAGAATTTCGTGTGTCAGAGGTAGCTGTTGGAATGACCATTGTGCAAACAGTAGCCATTGTAGAACTCTCATGTGCAGTCTTCCCAATGGTATCGCAATGAGAGAAGCTGCCATGAGACCCAAGACCTTCAGAACCAGCTTTGCTGGGGACTTTGACGACAGAAGGAGAGATATGTGGCTTTGAAGTGAGACTAGCCTTTCTGGATGGTGCCTTAGAATTAAATGATGCGTATCTAATTCCGCTCCTATGAATAAGATATGCTGTGATGGCTGTAGTAAAGATTTTTCAAATTTACGGAAATTCGAGGTGAACACAAAGTTGTAGGGTGTAATCCTGGCCTGTATCAGTTGCCGGTGGTGGCAGAAAGGAGCCAGTCGTCCAGATACGGAAACACCTGGAATCTCTCAGATGAGACGCTACAACTGCCATGCATTTGGTGAAAACCCTGAGGGCTGAGGTCAGACCAAAGGGCAGGGCTCGAAACTGATAGTGACTGGCTCCCAGCCGAAGCAAATGATCCCTGGATGCCCTGGCCATTTTGATGTGGTAGTATGCGTCCTTCAGATCTATTGAGCACATCCAGTCGTCCTTCTGTAAGAATGGAAGGATCGATTGAAGCGTGACCATTCGGAACTTTCCTTTCTTGACGAAGGTGCTGAGGTTGCTTAGGTCCAGAATAGGCCTCCAGTCCCTGTCTTCTTTGGAACTAAAAAGAACCTTGAGTAAGTTCAATCCTATTTGGTCTACTGGGACTGGTTGGATGACTCTTTTTCTAGCAGCTTTGAAATTTCTATAGCTGCTGGGTCTCATCTGGGAGTTTTCTTGGAATGGGGGTGGATAGGAATGGTATTCTGTAACCTCTGGTAACAACGCTTTTTACCCAATTGTCTGTAGTAATATTTTGCCAGGCCTGAGGGTATAAAGGACTGCCTCCAGAGCAGGACAGTCGGGCCTCCTCTCAGGAGTGCTGGAAAGGTTTTCCAGGGGGTATCCCTGTCACCTTGGTTTTGCGGACCCCCTCTGCCGCCAGGGCGGCGTCTTCCACCTCTGCCCCCTCCTCTGCCTCTAGAGGGAGCATCACCCTGTGTGCCTGGGAAAGATCCTTGGGGTTTTCGAAACCACATTTTCCCACCACGTTGCCCTTTGGCGGTCTGGAAGGGTGGAAAACGGACTCCGACAGCAGACAGAGTCTTTCCCTCCTGTTCACGGTAAGGGTCTCCTTTACTTTGGGGCCAAAGAGAGTGGCACCATCAAATGGGGCGTTAGTAAAGGAAGACTTGAAGGCTTCCGCAAATGAACATAAGCGTATCCAGGATTGCCTGCGAAGAGCAATCGCTGAAGCTGCTGCCCTACTCGATCCATGATATCAGCCTCATGGATGAGTTAACAATGGATGTAAGGGTATTGAGATGTGCTGTAACTTTCTCTGAGACCGCAGCATTTGTAGTACCCTGGAGGGTATCTCCCAGCTCTTTGATTAGATCCTCTGTGTAAAATGGGTCAAATAGTTCAGGGATCGCATAGAAAAAGCCGCTGAACTAAAATGCGCTTCCCGTATCTGTCCATAGTCCTGGAATCTTTGTTAGGCGGATGGACAGATGAGGAAGATTCCGACATCTCCTTTTTCGTGGCCGCTGCCACCACCATGTCGTCCACTGGAACTCCCTTTGTGAGGTAAGCCTTGTCTTGGGGTGCAGTGATGTACTTATTAGGCTTCCTAGGGACTGGTTCCACCGTGTCAGGTGTCTCCCACGCCCTTCGAGCAATCAACTCCATTAACTCCGGAGTGACCCAGGAGGAGGAAGGGCGAGCACCGAATGCCTTCAGCAAGACTGACTCATCCTCAGAAGGGGGAAGGGACTGCCAATCACCTCTCTGTTTTAGGATCTCCAAGATGTCAGAAAAGGAGACATCTTCTGAAGGTGACTTTGGGGACCCTTCTGACTCATCCAAGTCAGTATCGGATGTCAAAGATTCTTGTGGAGAATCTAAGTGTCTCCTCTTACACAATCTTTTCCTAGGGACTTCTTGGGAGCATCCGAAGAAGCCTCCGAGGAAGAGGGGCACCCTCCAGGGTGGCTGAGACACCGTGCTCGACGCTTGGATGTGGCCGTTGGTGCAGAGGAAGATAACGGTCCTTTATGGGGAGGAGAGGCTGCTTCTACTGATGTGGTTGTCTGGGTAGACAACACCTTCCTCATGAGATCGAAGGCCCCCGGGTCCCGAGTCGAGGAATCTCCCGGTTCAAGAAATGGGAAGAATCCCAAACAGGCACCGAGGGCATTGACCCGAGGACGGAGCCAAATCGATCCGCCGAGGCCCCGAGAGGAAGAGTCGGAACCGAAACATCGGTTCGGCTCGCCCCGGAACCAAGGATGAATCGCCGGCTCCGAGACTCCGGATCCGACGGAGTCGAGGTGAACGGAGCCGACCGAGAAAGACGGTTCTGGCACTGAGGGCTCCACAATCAGTAGATCAACCTCTTCCGGCTCCAAAGACTGGACAGGTCTCGGAGGAGGAAGGGATGGAGATAATGGAAGGCCTTCAAGTTTCGACACCAATTGGGTTGAAACCGATATAAGTTTGGATAGGGCCGTATGCTCCAATAATTTCTGCACCACACGGTCCACATCGATGTCGGAGAGGGGCTTGGTCGAAGGAACCGAAGACGGAGCCGACCTCAACAGTGTCGGGGGAGGGAGCTCCATCACCGGTTCCAAGACTCGAGGCTCGGAAACTGACAACAGTTGAACACTCGGCCCCGAAGTCTGTGGAACCGGTGATCTAACTTTAGCTGAAGAGCTTGGAGCCGATGACTTGGGCTCCGACGTCTTTGATTCCTTCGAGGACTTGGATGCCTGGTCAGAAGCATCCAGAGCCTCCTGAAAGGAAGGTTTTAACAAACCTCTATCCATTAGTTTCCTGCGCCTATCTGTCATGACCCTCCCACTGAAAGAATGACAAATAGAACAGTCTTCTTGCAGATGGAGAGGGCCAAGACAGTAGACGCAGGAACTATGATTGTCAGTTACTGACATTTTTTGCCCACATTGGCAACGCTTAAACCCCGATTTAGCCTTTTCAGACATGTCACTATAAAGGAGAAAAAGGTCAAATCCAGTAAAATAGTCTAGTCCTGTAATATTGTCAAATCCAGTAATATTAGTCAATCCGGTTGTCTAATCCAAGAAAGGGGTGGTAGGCCCCGAAGAGAACTCTAAATAAGTTAAGGTACCGAGATTCCCTCAACCTTACCACACACACACAAAAATTCACTAAATAACCTTATAAGATAAACGTACCAAGAAAAAATACAAGAAAAAATATCTTAATCTTATCTTAGGTGCTCGAGCTCGACCCAGTGATGCTGCAGCGGCAAACTAGATCTGAGGTAAAGGCAGAGGGATTGTGGGTATTAGGTGATCTCGAGCTTCTTCTCGATGCAGAGCTTGCAGCGTTGGCTCCGAACCCATGTGTAAGAACAAACGGCGAGATTGAACACTCTCACATCCTATATTAAAAGACTGAAGTCAGATTGTTAAGTTAATTTGCCTCAACTACTATAAGTAATCTGAAAGTTAATTTTGATCTGAAATGGTGACACTATGCTGATGTTTTGTAGCACTTGTTGTATATAATGTATATAGTTTTATTTAGAGTCTTTTTCTCTTGATAGATATTGAATGTTCTAAATGATTATTTTATTATACAGTCTTTCAAATAACATTGAAATTTCTATTTAGTCAAATTAATGTATCTTACAATATGAAGGCAAAATAAAACATTCTGGAAAAAAAAAAGAATCCTGCAGCAGTTGTTCTTTTACTTTTGATTTTAATATTTTCTGTGTGTTGTTTTCCTGGCTTCTCCTGGGAGCTTGTTCTAGACTGCTGGGGCCAACTTTGAGAATGCGCATTCACCTGTGGTTGTTTTGAAGAGTGGTTTAGTGATTGTTAATCCCTCCTCATAACTGTCTCTCAGAGAGTAGTTTGGTTGTTTATTTTGTAATTTGGATTTTTAGGGTAGACAGTGCCCCATTAGAATACTTTCTATATCTGTACATTTAGTAGCAGGGTTGCTCTTTCATTGACAGGTAACCAGTTAAAGCATTCGCTAAGCGGGTAGCCACAGATATTTGGTTCTGGCAGAAGAGCAATTCTACAGATCTTATTTACAGTAGTTTGTACTTTATGCATATTTGAATGTAGAGTTAATAAAGGGAACTTGCACACTATTTTTGGGAAAAGTACATTTCTAGTCATTGCTTTATGAGTTTAGGGGTGATGAAGCAGGATAGTTTATAGCATTATTTTGGTTGTTTAAGACTTTTGCTAATAATATTATCTGGCTGATTGTTAATGAGTGAGACAGAGATAGAGAGTATGATCTAAAGTAATCAGTAGATATTTTCGCTCTGTTAGTGCAGGGAGCAGTTTGCCTGACTTATCTGTTATTGTAAATTGCAGACTTTTTGGGTAGTTTTATTGGAGTATCCAAGACCACATTTGATTTTTTTCAGATTATAAGCACCATATTGTCATTTTTCCATTGACTGAGTCCTGTAAAACTAGTTTGGAGTTTTTGCTTAAGTATTGTAGTATCTCAGCTTAATACTAACAGCAGGTTGGACTAATTCTGTAACAATGTCATTAATAAATAATAAGAATATAAGAGGCCCAAGTATGGAGCCTTGTGGGGTACCTGTTGTAATGGTACCGTGGGTAGATTTGCCTGCAAGTACTTGAAATATTGTGTTTTGCAAATAACTTTCAAACCACCTTCAGGGCATTATGCCAAAGGTTAATTTACTGAGTTTATATAGCAGAAGCTTATAATTTACAGTTTCAAAGGATCTTGTCATATATATGAAAAGGCCACCTGCTTGATCATAATCATCCATATTATTAAAAATGGTGTTTGTGGAGGAGTGTATTGCTGTCATGCTACTAATGGAGTTTATTAATCCATGTTGAATATAACAAAGGAGGTCATATTTATTGACATAAAATAAAAAAATCCAAACTTATACGTGGAAACACCGGTTTAATAGGACACAACACAGAATCCCCAATGACTAAGCGCTTTCACCATAACAATGGCTTCATCAGAGTGAAGATCTCTGCTAAAGGACAAAGGCTGTCTATAGGTCTGTAGTCTTAGCAGTTTTTTGGTACGGGTTTTTTGGGAAGTGGTATGATGTAGACATGCTTTTATGTTGCAGAGAAAATAGCAATGGTTAGTGAACAGTTGGGGCATGTGGATGAGTGACTTAGCAATATGTGGAGCTGACGTTTGTGGAAAGAAAGATGAAGTTTTGTGGCCTTACTGTTAGCTTATTTATTTATGTTAAAAAGAGCTTTTGGACTTCTTTATTAGTAAGATCCCTGAAAAAGAAAGCTGGGCTATATTCTGCTAAAGTGTATAGATGAGAAGAGTAAGTTGTTCCTGTGATGCAGTCATAATTGGTTTGGTTGGGGGGGTTGTATTTAAGTAAAGTTTTTAGTTAGGTCTTGAATTGTTTCTAGTAGAAAGTGTTTATACTCAGTGACAAATTTGTGCTTATTGTTGATAGTATTAATGGGTTTGGTATTGACTCTCATTCCACCAGTTAATGTTTTAATTTCTTTTCAGAGATACTTAGGACTGGTAGGTAGTATTCCATATCGGTTTCTAAGGTAAGTGGCTTTAGCTGTATTGGTAGAAATTCTGGCCTTTTTCATTAGCAGCTGATAGTTTGCTTGGAGGTGCATGTCTCACTGTTGTGCTTTCCACTGTTTCCAGGCTTAGTAGCTAGCTTGCTAGCTTTGAACATTTTTGTTTTATTTTTTAATTTAGTCAAGGGCATTTCTGCCTTCTGTTTGTATGTGTTTTGCTGTATATCTAACTAGTGCACCGATTAGTCTTCTAGCATTTTCTTCAATATTGGGAAATCATACATTTTCCCTCACCACTGGTCTTTCCTAGCTTTTTGGCAACATTTGTACCTCTTTAATATCTTCAGACCTGGATCCCTAGTCATTATTCTGTATTATACAATGAACCCCCCCCATTAATATTCTAAAACGTGCACACTGATTGGCCAGCGTACCCATTGTAATTCCCACAATATACCAACGGAAAAAGGTCCGGTCGCCCAGACTTTTTTCGGTTGGTATAAAGTGTCCAAAACCTTTATTTATTTATTTTTTTTAATAAAGAAAAAAGAAAAAAAAACAGAGCAACAGAGACTTTCTTTTCTCCGTTGTTTCCGTTTCAAAGCATTGATGTACAGGGTATGCATAGGAACGTAAGTCCCATACGCATGTGCAGTACATCATCACAAGGAAGCAGTATACCATCACCGGCGGAAGAACAGTAATGCGTCATTATACAAAGGCATTATTTAAGAAAAGTAAGTATTTTTTCCTTAAATAATGTCATTGTATAATAGCAAGAACCGACTCCGTGGTTGTGGTATATTGAAATTTACCCATGGTTGGCTCTATTTAATCACTAGGGCTTCACCCTCATGATTAAACTATGCCAACCGTGAGTAAATCTTTAATATACCATGCCACGTCATCCATTATTGCTTAATTAAATGTCATTGCTACAGTATATTGTCACATTCTAGAAAACAGTGTCTGTTTAGCACTTTTCATGTCTTATAGTATTTTTGCACTAGGAACAGCAGTGTCTTCAGTCTGTTCACATAATCATAAGACACTGTATCACACTTTTCACTATTTCCTTCTCAGTACTCCACAGTCAGTTTTAAAGTTTAGTCATGAAGACCAGGTTTTGTTTCTAAGCAGGAACTTTAACTTTGGGTTATTACATATAGTTGGAATGGTCTGTGATAACTGATCAGTAAAAAGTCTGTTCCTAAAATATGAATATATGAAAGTTCTCATTTGTCAGTGCAATAGCTAGATCTTTATTTACAGCTGGCAGTATCACTTTTCAACATCAGATAAGACCGTGTGTGTGTGTGTGTGTGTGTGTGTGTGTGTGTGTGTGTGTGTGTGTGTGTGTGTGTGTGTGTGTGTGTGTGTGTGTTTGTGTGTGCATTGATTATCTAGTCAATTTGTTTTATTGGGCTTGAAACTATAGCAAGACCTATAGTGTTTACATTCACTTCTTAGTAGAGGACTGGTTATATCAAAGTATGAAATTCTGTATTGAAACTTGGACCTTTATTTGGAATTTCTGTTGCATGCTGTTATATTTCTACCAAATTAAAAGACATAACTTTCTTCATGAGTTCTCTGACTGGCTCTGTAGTTGTGCTAAAATATTTCAGAAACCTTAAGATACACTTGGCCTTACCTAATAGACTTCTGACATCTTTAGAATTGATTTGTATATTACCTTGTGTATTGCTTTTAACTTCCATGGGTCTAGTGACATGATTTTCAGAAAACATGAACCTACAGAAATCAAGGACATTCATGTAAAAAACTGTTTTTTGAACATAGTATAAGTCCATTCTCTTTTTATCTAACATCTGTCACACAATTTCACCATTCTGTCTTTCTTATCTACGAGAGTATGATATCATCTCTAAAGTTATTTACATTTTTGTTTCCCCTGTATTATCTACTGTTTCACATGCTGGAAGATTCCAGCAGCAAAACTAACCCTGAATATCTGTCGTTCGTACTTCTTCAAGGTTATGTGGATAGAGAAAATTGAGATATTCTACTTCTTCAATGAGGTTCAGGCTAGTACGAAACTCATCTGTGGTCTAAATTACTAAGCACATTTCCTCCATTATTGTCACTTATGATGTCAGCATCTACAGGCAGCATGTGTATTTTCCTTTCTGTAGTTCCAACTCGGAAGTTCAAACGTTATACCTTCTTATGGATTTGTAAGCTTACCTGAGGCTGTTGTGTGTGTGGATCCCATGGCATTTGGCCCGATACTTTTCCATTAGTGCCTTCTTTATGGTGATTCTCTCTTTTTAACCTATTCCTCAAGTCAAAATGAAACATCCTGTGAAGTTGTTCTAACAAGGCTAGTTTAAGATCTACATGTAGCTGAAACTAGTAGTCCTTTATCTTTTTAGTACTATTAAACAAACTATTGTATTTAGTCTGAAGTCAGGTAAGTCTAGGTATCTTCTGTTCAATTTCATCTACCGTGTTCAGTATCTGTACCACACTTAATGCTGAGATAAAGGAGCAGCTTTACAAATTATTTGATATGCCTAATGTAGTATTATAAAGATTTTTCATCACCATCTCTCTTACATTTACGCCTGCACTGAATTTTTTTTTTTTCTGAACAGGCTTTGTTGGCCTCTTTGCATAGATACTAGTATCACATTTGTTCACTTCTGCCTTTGACTGCAGTTTATCATGGTCTTCCTGTAGCATTTCATTCACTGATGCCTATCTGCATTTGCATCTGTTGTTTTTTTATTTAATTATGGTCTTTGACTTTCTCCCACTATCTTTCTTACTTTAGATATAAATTCTAATATTGTTTTTATTGGTTATGGGGTCACAATCAGTGTTGTCGTTATTGCTGAGTGTCCTCTTCTTTTCCTATATCTTCCAGTCTTGTCTTGTTGGTCTCTGTAATTTTTGTACTTTGGCTTATCATTCCTGCTTTTGTGTGCACTGGTGCAATGGCTGCTCTTTATGCACTTTGCACACTCCTTATGAGTACTATCTTCTATGTGCATGCTGGCCACAGAGAATATAATATGAGCTCTATACTACATTCTACTTTCAGCAACATTTATAAAAAAGAAGTTATGTCTTACTATAACGTTCCATCTGTGTTGTAGATCTTTGTACATTCATTACAGATAGGACCTTGGTTCCTTCCTCAGAACTGATACGGCCATTTCCCAGCTAGCACAAGCCAAAAACTCTCAGCTAAGAACCTACCCACAATGCCACTCTCCTAGTTACTCCAGATCGAGTTTGCCTGCCCTAGATAAAAGATGTAGTAATAGGAAAAAAGGAAGGAGGCTCTGTCTGAGCAAATACTCTATCCAGGAGTTCCTAAAGTTCACCAGGAGTCCTGGCAGGGGGAAGGAGGGTGGAAAGTAATGAATGAACAAAGATCTACAACACAGATGGAACGTTATGGTAAGATATAACTTCTTTATCTAATGTTGTAAATCTTTGTTTATTCATTACAGATAGGACCGAGTCCCCAGCTACTTGAGCCCTGGGTGGCCCTAAGGAAAGATATTCCTGAGCACCATAGAACCAAAATATGCTCATCCCCTGGAGGACAAATCCAATTTTAATGAGATATAAAGGTATGAGGTTTTGCCCAAGTGGCTGCTGTGCATATATCATCAATAGAGGCTCTGGAATGAAAAGCTACAGAAGTAGCCATACATCTGGTAGAATGAACCTTTATTCTGGAAGGTAAGGATAACTTATTCTGTTGGTAGATAAAGGTAATGATGTTTCTAAGCCAAGAGGATAAAGTCACTTTGGAAACAGGTTTACCCAATCTGGGTCCTGCAAAGGCCACAAACCATTGGTCTGTTTTCCTGAAAGATTTAGTCCTGTCCAAATAACAACAAAGCTGCTGGGTGCACATCAAGGGTGTGCAAAAGGTACTCCCCTCTATTAGAATGCCTTGGGAAGAAAACCGGCAGGTCAATAGATTGGTTAATGGAAAAGCCAGAAATGACCTTGGGCAAGAAAGAAGGGTCAGTACGAAGGGACGCCCTATCCGTGTGGAAGATCAAGTAAGGACTCTTAACACTCAAGGCCTGCAGCTCAGATACTCTTCTCGCTGAGGTGAGTGCTACTAGAAGTATGGTTTTCCATGACAAAAAGTTCAAATCATATGAATCAAAGGGCTTGAAGGGAGAACCTGTGAGAGACTGAAGCACCAGAGTCAAGTTCCAGGGTTCTAAGGGACGGCTTGACCGGTGGTTTAACATGTAATACTCCCTTCAAAAAGGTCTTGTATAGGCAATGTGACATAACTGAAGAATTATCAAGACCATTATGAAAATTGGCGATAGCTGCTAAATGTACAGTGATAGCTGAAGCTGAGGCTCCTGCATGTAAAAGAGAAGTCAGGTATTTTAGGATCTTTTGAATAGGCATAGAGATAGGGTCTATGTTCTGGTCTTTGGCCCAAATAGAGAACCTAGTTAATTTACTAGAATAAACCTTTCTAGTGGAAGGTTTGTGTGAGGCCAGAAGAATTTCACGAACAGGAGATGTGATGTCAGGCAGCCTGGCAATCATCGGAAGTGGAGGAACCAAGCTGTGAGCTTGAGACTGTGCAGGTTTGGATGAATCAGTCCCTGATGATGAGATAACAGGTACTGGGAATGATCCAGGATCCACGTGCTGTGAATCAGATGAGGCCATAGAAACGGGAATCAGATTTGACGTGGTCAGTAGGGAGCAATGAGGATCACTTTGCTTTTCAACCTCTGAGCTTTCTGGAGAAATTTTGGAATGAGGGGAAATGCGGGAAAGGCATACAGAAGACCTGGGGGCCAATTGTGTGTTAAAGAATCCCTCAGTGGTTCCCCCTGAGGGGGAGATCAAGGCAAAATAGCTTCTGCATTTGTAGTTTAGGGGGAAGCAAACAGGTAGCAGCAAGGCTTGCCCCAATGTTGGAAGATCTGATCTGCTATTACAGGGTTGAGGGACCACTCGTGAGGCATCAAGATGTTCCTGCTCAGATTGTCCGCAATAAAGTTGGAACTCCCCAGAATGTGCATTGCTATAAGAAAGCGATTGGAAGCTATCACCCAGTGCCAAATCCTCATGGCTTCCCGACACAGGGGGCAATATCTGGTTCCTCCTTGCATGTTGATATACCAGATGACTAACATGTTGTCTGACTGAATTGCAGTAGTCCCTGAGGGTAGGGATGCATGGAATGCTTGCAACTCTAAGAGAACTGCCCTCAGTTCCAGGACATTTATGTGCAAGTTGGTCTCCACCCTATCAGTGAAGCGTCCGTGGTCATCATGGCTGTGGGCTGGGGAAGATAGAACGGTCGACACCAAAGATTCATTTGTGGCTTCATCCACTGTAGCATTTCTTCTTTGCAAGGCATATCATGTGGTTGAGTGGGTGGGTTAACAATGACCATTGTGCAAAAAGGAGCCACTGCAGGATTCTCATGTGCAGTCTCACCAGCGATACTAACGTAATGGCAGCTGCCATGGAGCCCAAGAGTTGCAGTACAAGATGTGCTGGTACAAATGTGTGAGGAAGTAGGTCTTGGATTTGGCGTCTTATTTTCAAATGCCTGTGAGGGGGGAGAGAAGCTTGACAGGATGTTGTGTCAAAGACTGCTCCAATAAATTCCAATGTCTTCACTGGAGACATCTGAGATTTGTCTTTGTTGATTTAATCCCAAAGCGGAAAGTGAGACCTTGAGTATAAGAGTGGCTGCAGACTAGAAGATTCCTGGTGGGAGCTGTAAGGAGCCAGTCATCTAGATGAGGAAACACCTGGAATTCTTGTAGTCGAAGATGAGCTACCACAATTGCCATACATTTGGTCAACACTCAGGGGCTGTCGAGAGACCGAATGGCAGTACCCTGAACTGGTAGTGATTGGCTCCCATTCGGGAGTGGTGATCCATTATTATGTCATAGTACGCATCCTGGAGGTCTATAGAGCACATCCAATTGTCCCTTCCTAGGAAGGGAAGAATGTACTGTACTGTGACCATCTGGAATTTTTGAGGTTTGATAAATTTGTTCAGTAGGCTGAGATCCAGTATTGGTCTCCAGTCCCCTGTCTTTTTTGGCACTAAAAAGAACCTCGAGTAAAACCTGGATCCTGTCTGGTCTGGTGGGACTGGTTGGATGACTCTTTTTCTTAGCATCTTTTCTATTTCTAAGGCTGCTAATTCCCTCTGATTGGGTGGTACATCAGGGATTCATTTGACAGGTCTGGGAGTTAAATTGAATGGTATTTGGTAGCCTCTAGATATTATTCTCTGCACCCAAACATTGGTAGTAATAAGATGCCAGGCTGGTAGATGCAAAGAAAAATGACCCCAGACTGCTTCCAGAGGAAAGCAATCGGGCTGCTGCTTGGGAGTGCTGGTAGGGTCTGCCAGAGAAAGAATCTCTGGTGCCATGGTTACGCAGACCCCCCTACCCCAAAAGGGGCATCTTCCATATGAGTTGCCCCCTCTGCCCCAAGGGGATTGTTCACCATGAGTGTCACAAAAGGATCCTAGGGATTTCTTGAACCACATTTTTCCTCCCTTCTGGTTGTTGGAGTAGGACCTCTGGGGGTTGGAAAAGCATATGCCCACAGAAGACAAGGTCTTTCCATCTTTCTCACTACATGCAAGTGTGTCTCATACCTTGGGTCCAACAAGTGCAGATTCATTGACAGGTGCATTGACAAAGTAAGATTTAAAGGGGTCTGCGAAGTCACACAACCGCATCCAAGCATTACGTTTCATGACAACACCAGATGCGGCAGCTCGAGCTGCCCCCTCGGTGGTGTGAGATATCAAATGCATTGAGGAGTTTGAGATGGATTCAAGGGTAGCTATCTGCGAGGCAACAGTGTCACACACCTCATCAGGCAGCACCCCCACCAAAAAGGAAGACATTTCAGAAATTAGGGCTCTTTGGAGGCGAGTAAAGTGTGCCAGATAGATAAGCAACTGAATGCCGAAGGTCGCTGACACATAGGTCTACTTCCCTAGTCTGTCCATGGTCTGGGACTCCCTGTTTGGAGGATGGACAGTGGAACTATCTTCTGCCAGTTCCCTCATGTTGGCCGCCGCCACAACCATAGAATCAACTGTCAACTGCTTGGACCAGTGGGGCTGGTCTTCATGTGTAGATAAAATTTTGTCTGGCCTCTGGGGGACAATGTCTACATTCTCCGGGGCCTTCCAGGCATGCTGCACACTTAGTTTAACAAAGTCATCTGCTGGTGGGGGTCACTCAGGAAGTAGATGGCTGGGCACGGAAGGCCTGCAGGAATATCGATTCTTCAGAAGAAGTGTTAGAGGACTTCCATTCCCCCTGCTGTTTGAGGATTTCGAGAATGTCTCAGAATGAAATGTCATCTGGGAGAGAATGTGGGGACCCTTCCCCCTCATCACAATCTGTGTTTTCTGTGATAGATTCCTCCAGGGAATCAGGGTGCTTCCTCTTGCACCATTTCTTCTGGGGAGGCTCTCCAGTGGGATCTTCTGAGGAGGCTTCCGGAGAAGGGGTTCCCTCAAAAGGGGGTTCTTGTGACTCCTGTGCCCGGGGACCCAACATAGTGGGTTGAGAGAGGTGCATGCTAGGGGAGGTTTCTGATACTGATGTTATTGGTGCTGACTGTGAGCCTTCGGAATGAAGGACCCCTTTCCATCACCTGTACAGCAGGCCCACTCGAGGAGGGATGGGAGCCCAGAACCAGAAGGGGCAACCTCAGAAATGGGGTCACACCCCACCCCAAAGAACCCACCTCCAGTTGAGGGGTTCCGAGAGAACTGGAAGACATCAGAATTGTGGACTTAAACGGTGCCAGCGAGAAAATAGGTGCTGGACTAGGTACCAAGGTACGGATGGTCCAAGCACCACTCCGAGAAAGCATCGGCTCCATTGGAGCTGATGAAGCAAGGGTAGTTGGTGCTGACAGGAGAACACTGCTGTCAGAGCCAAGACAGTATGTACCGAAACAGACACCGGTACCGAGTTCAGGGTGGATGCTGAAGGAGGATAAACAGGGGAAGATGTGGTAAAAGGTTCCGAGCCAGGTGGGACGGAAGGTCTAGCTGGAATGGGCAATCCTCTAGCTGCCAGAAGCTGGTTCACAACCCGCACTAGGTCTAGTTCAGAAAAACTCCTAGTGGATCTAAAGGAGGCTGCTGAAAGGGAATCAGGTCTTTCTAGAAAGGGGCTAAACCTCTGCCCCCAAAAAGGGTCGTAAGTTGGAGAATATCTTATCCTTGGCAGGTATTCGAGTTTTGGAGCTGATGGAGCCGAATAAACTGTCGGCACCATGGCTGGGAATGCTGTAGAGGCATGTACAGTTATCAGAGTCCATGGAGTCAAAGAAACTGTCTGCACCATGGTCGGGGATGGTGCTGAGGCATGTATAGTCATCGGAGCCGATGAGGGAACCAAGGACGGCAACGAAGACAGTGGTGCCATGGTTGGAACCAAAATAGGAGTGAATATCATGGTCAACACCGAGGGAGAGGACACAGAACCTGGTGCTGAAGAGGTCTGCACCGAGGGCGCCAGCGAAGCATGGAGCCAACTCAGTTCCATAACTGATGGAGATGCAGGAACCGAGTGTCTCCGTTTTTTCTTATTTTTTTTTGTCTTAGGAGGGGATGAGACCTCCAACCCAGATAGAGCTACTGAGAAAGGTGTCTTGAGTAAACCTTTTAAAATAAGTTTATTCTTACATTCTGCTAGTGTCCGATTACTAAAACTAGCACAAATGTCACATTCAGCTTTAATATGATCCACGCCCAAACAGTAGACACAACGGACATGTGTATCTGAGTTAGGCATCTTACGTCCACACTTGTCACACTGTTTAAATCCTAACTTAGCTTTGTCTGACATGGTAAGGTAACAATGCTATCCTATAGAAAAAATAAGGGAGAAAATACCAGTGATGTTATTTTAAAGAATACCACTAGTAAAAAGGGAAGGTCTGTCAAAGACAGGAGAGAGGGACAGTAGTAAAAAAAATGTAAAAAAATTAAATTACCAAGGAAAAGGGTAGGAAATAGGCTTAGGTTATAGGAGACAGTAAGAAAAGGGTAACGACTAAAAATTTAGTAATTTTGAAGAAAAACTGTCATAAAATTAACAATTATCTACTTAGCTTTGAGAGAGATGGCTAACACGTCTGACTAGGAATGCGGCAAATGAGATCTGGAGTAACTAGGAGAGGGGCATTGTGGGTAGGTTCTTAGCTGAGAGTTTTTGGCTTGCGTGAACTGGGAAACAGCTGTATCATTTCCGAGGATGGAACCAAGGTCCTATCTGTAATGAATAACCAAAGATTTACAACATCAGATCCTTTTTTGTACCTGTTTCTTTCATTTCTGTTTGCTTTTCTTCAGAATGTATCTGTCCCTTTGCTTCTTTATTATATAGTTTCATTCGTTCATACCTCTGATTGTTCTTGGTTGGATTTTGTTATGTCAAAATCAGTGTAGCAACTTATCTATTGTTATTTCTGGTTTAGTCTCTCTCCAGGGTTCCCTTCAGATGGTCAAACTTTTAAAAGCTCGAATGGGGATCTCCATAGAGTACGGAATGAGAAGATTTCCCTTTGCCGCAATGTAGTACAATCTTGGAGTTGGTATATTTAAATAGCAGGGGGTGTGAGGGGTGCAGAGGGATTTGTTTATTTATTTTTTTTCACATTTTCAAACATTCAGATGTTCGATCATATAGTCTTGACCATATGAAAGTCGAGCATTTGGATGTTCGATTATGTGAAGCAGACACCTCTCCAGACCTCCTTCTTACTTCTTGGTCTCAGCTATATACTCTTTCTTCTTTCAACAGGTTCATAGGATTATAGGTCAATACTAGACCATTGATCTAGAAGACCATTAGTAGCCTAGCCAGAATAACCCAAATTGTAGGTACCTGTTGACAGGACTAATTTATACCTAGTTTCATCCTCATTCAATGAGGGCTTGCAAGATCAGAGCTTGGGTATATTTACAATTGCTCATCCATTCATCCTGGTTATGCTTAAAGATGGTAAGGGAGCTACTTTGCATTACATCCAAAGAAAGTCTATTCCATAAAAGAGTGATTCTGTGGAATGTGTGTAACTATCTCATCAAAAGGACTTATTTATGTTTCAGTGAAAGTTAATATCAGGTATTGAGCATATTATTAGTTATGGGAATATGCAGGAGGTCACATAGGACTGCATCATCTGAGGCTGTGTAAACTAGACGGAGGTCACCTCTCAAGAGGCTTTAAGAAAAGGAGAGTGCTTTAAGGCCATCTGGAAAGCACAAGAAACATATGCCTTATTGGCCTGATAGGGAAGGAGTAGTCAGTGATAATAAACCCCTTATATTGGGAGGAAATTATGCTTGTTATTAGTTTAGCAAGGAGAAAGGATTTCCTAAAAATAGTGGATACATGGTGATCAAAGGATAGTTCATTATCAACCAAGGTGCCCAGGTCCCTAATAACTGAAGCATCTTTCAAAGGGTGTCACTTATGCAGTAGGTACATAGATGCCCAATTTTAACTAAGGAGACAGTGCTGCATTTCTTGACATTTAGTTGATTTTAGCTGTTGTCCAAGTACCACTTACTACTGCATGTTAGTTCCCATAAAGAATTTGGTGGTCAGATGTAGAGGTAATGACAGCTCCACATTTACAGTCATCTGCAAATTTGGTCAGCCACAGACCTTTGATGTCAACCTTCACATGAGAGAAGTAAATACCAAACAGGAGTGGGCCTAGAGCTGATTTTTGAGGGTCACCCTGGTAACTACACTTTTTAAAGAGAATGTGCCCCCCACTCTAATAGATTAGGTTCTGTCAGCCAGTTTGCTATCCAGTGGATAACACAGGGTTTGCATTTAGTGTGATTAAATTGTGGGATGGTATCAAAGGCCTGTCTTTTGTCTCTTGGACAAACTGATTTTGTCATACAATTTTTATGAAAATGTTCAGAAATGTCACTCATCTTTGCAGTTTTAGTTTGTAGTTTTCTTCTGTTTTTGTCTTCTTTCTCTAGTAGACAAAATATTACTTCTAACTATTTCAAACAGTGAAACAAGCTTTAGCCATCTTAAATTATGGCTTCCTGATGAAGGAGATTAACTTCCTCTTGACAAACCTTCCATACGTCATGGACAGGAGTTTGGATAGGAGCTTGAAAAATGAGCAGATCACTGCATTTCACATCCAGGATGGGTCGTTTACGCATAATTTATCAGCTACCTTTACTGGCTATAATTTCTAAATATGCTGTCAGCCACCACACATACCTGCCAGTCCAGTTGTGCTTTCATCTGACTTCAGACATATAAATATATATATATATATATATATATATATATATATATATATATATATATATGTGTGTGTGTGTGTGTGTGTGTGTGTGTGTGTGTATTATACTGGCATTATTACATTATGATTATAAGTATATTGCTTTTCAGTATATTGACGCATTTTATGCATATATATATATATATATATATATATATATATGTATACATACACACACACACACACACACGCAAAACACACACAAAACACATACACACGCACACACACACACACACACACACACACACACACACACACACACACACACACACACACACACACACACACACACACACACACACACGCACACACACACACACACACACACACACACACACACACACACACACACATGCCCCTGATGAATGTTAAAGGTTCATGACATCGACGTTTGCAACACCATTCCCAGAAGCATGAAAAAGCACAGTATAGAAGTGCCATAATTCTGATCTGCAAAACATGACATAGTGCAAGTGGGTGATTGTGCGAGATTGCAGTAAAGCTGGGTTTGGGGTTTTGCCCTTTGCCAGCTGTACTGCTATCTTGGTATAAATAATTAGCAAGGAGTAAGGGAGGTGCATGGGGGTTGCCTCCCTTCAAAAACAAGTAGATGTGCTTTTTTTGTAGCTTGGAGTTATGGCACATCAATATTGTGTCATTTTGACTTTCTGTGGTTGGTGTTTTGAATGCTGAAGTTATGAACATTCAACATTTTGTCACAGACACATAAGCAGAGATAGACCGACAGATAGATAGAAATAGATAAATATATAATGAAATGAAGCAGAAACCTGTTCAGGTTCAGTTCCAGTATTTTATTTCACAATAAGTGAGTGATTTTATCCATACTTAGACTTCAACAAACTAATTACATTTAAAACAAAGATTTTTTTTTAAAACAACTAGTTGTCACATGACCTAAAATCGGCAGAAGATAAATTACATCATTGGTCATAAAAACATTTGATCAAGTTCCTATTTTTGTTTTAATTCTGTCTTAATGATAACCATTTTGTTCAGTTCTAGGGAAAGCTAAATCTTTATATGTAACTGCCAATACATTTCCTATTGTCTTAAAATCATAGCCGCATCTCCAAACCTGTAATCTAGTTGTACTTTCTCTAGAACATAAAATGAAAATCTCTTCAAAACCTTACAATGTTCATTGTTTCTAAATACTTTGCATCATACTTGCTTTCACTTTTGACTGGACATAAGAGGCAAAACCATTGCTAGTTCTGATGGCAGACTATGTACCCTCCCCCCCCAAGAAGCTTTTCTGCTCTGTAAATGTATATTTGCTACATGTATTCTCCCAAAAGTATCAGGTTAAAAGGTATAAGGCATTCATTATGGATTTACAGAAACTGGAAAATCTAAATGGAAAAGTTAATTTTCTCTCCTCAATTCTTCCTTTCATTTTTGCTTCTAAACTTTCTTAAAGTTATTCCTCTTTCTAAAAGGAAGCTGCAGTTTACTCGCTACCTCCCACAGCTGGTGTGAAGCTTTTCGTATTTTCCACTTACCAATAATTGTATCTCTTATTTGTTTGTTGTCAACTGAGTAATCTAAATAAACATCTTTGTTATTATCTCCCTGATGTTTTATACATACTTTTCTCTGTTTAAGATTTATAGATGGTTGCTTTAATTTCACTAATTTCTGTCACATATTTATTTATTAGACCTAACTGTGGTGGTGGTGCTGCGGTAGCGTTGTTGCCTCACAGTTAGACGTTGCACGTTCGATTCTCAGTTAGAGCATATTCTGTGTGTCGACACACGTGAATGGGCGTTCCTTTGTTGAAGGTTATGCATTAGGCCCGGCAAGCCAGCACGTAAAAATCTACTGCCAATCATTAGCAGACCGGAGTTCCACTGTGCTGACCCCTAACCGGGAAAAGCCAAAAGACAGCTAGTTATTTATTTATTAGACCTGCAGGGTAATATCTACTTAAAATATATTTGATATTCTTTTATAACGGAGATTGTATATTATTAGCAGTCAGCCTTGGTGCCTTTACAAGTAAACTTTTAATGAAATTCACCTCAGATGTGCACTTCTGTAATGCAAAAAGTTGTTGTTAGCAACTTCTTTCTTATGCATTTTAGAAACTAATCTCTTGCTGTTACTGTTGTTTTCTAAAAAACATATCAAGAAATGTTATAGTTTTCTCTTTAAAATTCATTTTAATTTAAAAACTCTGAAGAATTACTAGTATTCATAAAAAATCACTTAGTAATTTTTGGTTAGTTGACCATAGTAATAGCAAAAGCTGCGGTGGTGGTGCTGCGGTAGCGTTGTTGCCTCACAGTTAGATGTTGCACGTTCGATTCTCAGTTAGAGCATCTTCTGTGTGTCAACATGCGTGAATGGGCATTCCTTCGCTGAAGGTTGTGCATTAGGCCCGGCAAGCCAGCACGTAAAAATCTATTGCCAATCATTAGCGGACTGGAGTTCCGCTGTCGTGACCCCTAACTGGGAAAAGCCAAAAGACAGACCATATTAATAGCAAATCATCTATAAAGAGACTATGAAACCCAATGTACTGGACATGTGTAGAACTAACATGCATGCTCAGGTCACTGGTATCCAACAAGGCATGCACTGGTGCATCCAGGAGGCATGTGGCAAATGCTGTTAGTTGTACCTCTACAAGATATATCAACTATAGCTGTGTATGGGTCCCAAAGCAATTTGGACAGTCCCAAGCCATGTTGAAACATATGGTACACACAGTTCCTCAGACTGCAGCACTTTCAACCTTGGCCATGGCTGCCATCACATCTGGGCATGGCCGATCTCAAGTGTAGGTGGGTAGAGGTCAATTATTTTGTAGAGTGGTAGCCGTTTTTCAAAATATATAAAGAGTGGGCTAGCTAGAGGAGGGTGGTTGGTAAAGGAATTTAAGGGGATTTGAAGTAGCAGCGGCAGACAAACATAATCACAAACAGACAGACAATGTGGTGTATACAGAGAAGGTGGGGATGACAGTGGATGGAAAGGCTTGACAGATCTTGGATAGCTGGTGCTGATGAGGGTTGGTTGATGTGCAAAGTACTGGGAGGGAAACAAGAATGAGTGGACACCTGGATGAAAGTCTGGAAAGGGTCATGTTTAGATGCTAAACCAGGAGCCTTGTAGTTAACAGCACCTGAGGATGCCATCACACAACACATATTTTCACTCAGGGAACAAAATTGTATCCCAATGTCCAAGGAAGCACAGTTACTCTTCATATGACATGCAACATAATGCAGCAGTGGGCTGCTACCAAAACTTTGTAGCACGGTGCCATAGTACTATGCATCCACACAGACAGTGTCCATGAGATTAATGGTCAGGTCATCCCTTTTGACAAGCTGAGCATGGCTTGTATCAGTGCAGTGTGCTCCGGATGGGATTCAGAGACAAAAGCACTAAATTTAATTATCCACAAAACCAGCATCATATTTGGCAATTAGTAGAATGATGTAAACCCTGGATACCACTTTGCATGATAACACATACAGATACAAAGTCTTTGGAATAGAGGGCTTTATATAATAACTTTCTGGAAGTGGACAGAAAAAGAGTGAAGGCAGAAGATCCACAATGTAACATACCCCAGCCATGTATTTAAACCTATGGACAATAGTAGTAACATTGAAACAGATATATACTTTGTACCCAACTTCTTGGTTATATATAAAGGAAATAGCTAATTATTATATGAACTATATTGTCCTCCTTTTCAATTCCACATAGGCATTTTTTGGGAATCTCTCCTTTTTTATTCTCCTTCTCTGGAGAGTTTCCTCTTGGACCTCATACTGACATTTCATTCAGAGATCTATCTCCCAAAATATTTCTGAAATAATCTGTATGTCTTTCTTCCTTCATATCTTTACTATCATTTTCTTCAAATAAAGCATATGTTTATTTAAATGCAAGCATTCGAAATTACTGTGACACTCAGCTGGCATAATTTAATTATATACTCCTACCTCTTCATCCTTCTACTGAGATACAATAACGTTATAGTTGACATATTGGTAGTTAAATATTACTTAGAGTTCATTTTTAGATATCTATGTCAATTTTTCTTGTAATGCCATTTTTCAACTGCCTAGTGGCTATTCATACTTCCCCTTCCTACCCTAGCAATCCTTTAACTATCTCCCTCAGTCAAGGCCTCCATCTTCCACAGTGGCATTAGATTCCGAAACTTCCAATATTTATCCATCAGGAGTACAGATGGCAATGGGTATCCTTTTCCCCTTTTCAGAGGATTACATCTCACTCTGTATCCTTTTCCCCTTTTCAGAGGATTACATCTCACTCTGCAAACCAGATGCACTGTTTCCACCTATTTTGGAGCAAATGTTGGCCCAGGAGGTGATGGAACTCGAACCCTCAGCTCAGAGGCAATATTTTTTATTGAAGGATATTTTTGGTTCCAAAGAAAGGGGGAACTCGGAGACCAGTCATACTCCTCTCCTGTATCTCTTTTTGTCAAGATTGCAAAATTCAGAATGTTAACCCTTCAAACCCTGCTACCTCTCATACTCCCCTGCAGCTTCTTGGAAACATTGTACATTCATGGAAACATTGGATGTAAGAGATGCTTAGCAACACATTCCAATTCACAAGGAATTCAGGCATTTGTTTTAAGATTTTTTGCTTCTGGCTCATATTATCAGTTATCTGTATTTTCATATTTGAATGATTTTCTTATATGTGCAGACACATTTTCCAGTTGTCAGGATTCCATGACATGGTTCATGAAACTCTTGCTCAGTCTGGGGTTTCAACTAAGCTTGTAGAAATCATCTCATATCCCTTAACAATCACTATATGTTTTCTGGGATGTCCTCTATTGGATAAAGTAGAACAGTAAAGGAAAATCTTCCTGGACTTCTCTAGCCAATCTCAGATTTCATATAGGGGAATTTCTTGAGATTCTGGGTTTCACAGCTTCTATAGTTGATTCCCTTAGCCAGAATTGAGATGAGAATTCAATGGTTCTTCATGTGATGCCCCAACACTGGACCAGTAATCAAATAGCCTCAGTCTTCACCACTAGCACCAGTGGAGGATGTGCATTGGAAAGATGACAAGTACACAGACAGTATTTCCAAATGCAGCTCTCTGCATCAAGTGCAATTTTCTCTTAAAAGCACACAGAGACAATAATAAGTCTGGGGCTGATTTTTCCCTCTTTCTCCAGATCCACACTAAGACTCCCCACTGGCACAGCTATAGAGTTGAGATCTCAGCTGAGTGGCCAAGCCAAGACCTCCAGCAACCTCTCTGTCCAATCAATGCTTTGTGTCCCTGCCCAAGTAACTGACACACACACTCTTTGAGGTTTGAGTTATACACACACACACACACACACGCGCGCACACACACACACACACACACACACACACACACACACACACACCTAGGAAAGGCTGGCACATGTTTACTACCTATATCCCCTTCTGCCTAGACTATAAGGTAGTTATCACTGCCACCAGCCACGGCCTTATCAGCTAGTTCAAGAGCCTTAGCAAGGGCTGCCCAATCTTACTGTGTAATGTTGCTATTAATCCATAGCATAATCCATATTTGACCAAGAGCAAGGCTATTAGGAGTGGCCTACACAGTGTCACTAAATAAATATGCAAGTACTCTCAGAACTTAAATATGTCTCACAAATATCAGCCACAATGAAAGGTTTAAATACATTTAATAACAAATAATAAAAAAACAAGAAAATATTACATCAGAGTTCAAAATCACAGGAAATATTTAAAGACCAAATACAAAATGCTCAGTCTCTGTCAGAGAGTTCTTAAATTAATATCCCAAATGTTAATGCTGGGATAGCTTGCAGGATGACATCACTTATTGCCATCTGACTCTACCAGGTGAAAAACAACCATTGATGCAGCTGGTAGCATATAGCATGTACCTGTGAAAATACATAAACAAAGGCTTTTCTTAGATCTAAGTCAGATCCTGGAAGTCATAAAACAATAAAACACTTGCAAGATAATGCAGACAACCTTTAGTTTTAGAAATTATGTCTGCTAATGCACTGAAACTGCAATATAACATCCTATTATTACATGGTTACAAAGTAATTTAAATTGTCAGCTACTTTTCTGAAATTAACCTCCTGTGTTTCAGTTTCCATTGTTAAAATTTTTTATTTATTTATTTATTAATTGACATTTGTTAACCAGGTTGGTTAAGCTGAGCTTGTGGCCCATTTTCAGTGGAGACCCGAGGAGAAAAGCTCCAAGAAAAGCAGAGATTATTCATACAGAGAAGTGATAACATATGCAATAACATGTGAACAGGAATTGAATAAAAGTTAAAAAAAAAGACATTTTGAAAACAGCAAAATAGGTAACATATACATTAACATGTGATGAACATGTGATCAAAAACTGAAATTATACAATAGTATTTAAAAGACAAAAGTAAAAACAGATACATTTAAACACTTGTAGTTATGGCTATTCTATGTTATCAGGGTTATGATTTATTTACATATTTACAAAAAGAGTTAGTTCCATACAGATTTTAAGTATTAAGTAGAAATAAGTATCCTCATGTAGGGGGGAAACTTTGTAGAGAGGGAGGTACTGAGAGGTGTACCCAAGGACGAGGGCGAGGGGTTAGGTTGGGTCCTGACAGGGACAGATTTTTGGAGTTAAGTAGATAGAGTTTTAATTTTTCTTTAAAGTGGGATGGGTGAATAGTAGAGCATATGTCTCTAGGAAGTTTGTTCCAAGTTTGGACAATGGAGTATTTATATAACAGTTTGCATATTGCTTTTTTTGGTTGATAGATGTGTAGTAGTAGCTGATTTGAGGTACGAAGAGTACGAGGAGGTGTGTAGATAGAGATGAAGGAAAAGAGTGCTGGACAAGATGAAGGTTTATAGAGAATGAAGTGTAACATTTGAAGTTGTGATAGCAACAGTAGGTGGGGGAACTCAAGCCAGTGGAGGGATGTAAGGGGTAAGCAGTGATGAGTTTTGTATGGAGAGTTTGTGATGAATCTAGCTATCTTATGATGTTTGTTGGAGTTTGTTTAAGGTTAGGTTTGAATGTTGGGAGAACACAGGGGCAGCATAAAGAAGGGAGGGGAGGAAGAGAGCTTGAGCAAGGGAAAGTCTAGCGTTTGGAGTTACAAATTTTTTGTTACGAATAAGTAAACCTAGTTTCTGGTTTGTCTTTTTGATACATTGGAGAAGGTGCATATTAAATTTGAGTTCATCATTGATGATGACCCTTAGCAATTTAGTGTATCAGGTTTAATTATTGTGTTATTTGAGGAAGTGATAGAAAAGGAAGATATGTGCTGAGTCAGAGAACAGGGAAGAAATAGTAATTTGGTATTTTTTGGGATGAAGATGAGTAAGTTACTTGTTAGCCACTGTTCGGTAGAAGAAAACGTGTGTTGAGTGAGTGTATGGAGTTCAGACATGTTATCATAGATAGGGATGAGAGCTGAATCGTCAGCATATTATATGAGGGAGGATTGTTTGCACAATGTGTGGAGGTCATTAGTGAAGATATTGAACAGGAGGGGACTCAGGATGGAGCCTTGGGGTACTCCTGCTGGGACAGGTAGGAATGGAGAAGAGACAGAGAGGCATTTAATGGACTGTTGCCTGCACAATACATTACTGGAGAACCAGGAAAGGGAAGAGGAAGATAAACTGAGACAGGCAAGTTTAGATAACAGTAGTGGATGGGAGACAGTATCAAATGCTTTGGAAAGGTCTAAGAAGAGACAGGATATGACTTTGTTGTTATCTAGGGCCTCAGATATGGTATTGGTAAAGGACAGGAGGGCTGTATCTGTGCTATGGTTTGGATGAAAGCCATGCTGGGTGAGTGTGAGAAGATTGCTTTGGAGGAGGTGTTTTAGCAGTTGTGAGTGGACACATTTTTCGAGAATTTTAGATAGGGGGGATAAGATAGCTATGGGACAGCAATTAGATGGGTCAGTAGAGTTACCACCTTTGTATAGGGGTATAGTGAAAAATGATTTCCAAAGGGTAGGTACAGTGAATTCCTGAATGGACCTATTGATTAGTATAGACACTGGGTATGCAATTGAGTCAGCAGCCAGTTTGAGGAAGGAAGGAGGTACATTATCAGTGGAAGGGGAACAAGGTTTTAGCTTAAGAAGTAGAGCTCGGATATAAGAGGTGGGAACAGGATGAAAGGTGAAGGGGTTATTGTTAGATGGGTAAGGAGGAACAGGTTGGGTTTGGATGATAAGAGTGCTTGAATAGTGTCAATAACATGTTTATTCATTAGGGTAGCTATTTCTAGAGGGGATGTATTTGGGTAGGGGGAGGGGTTAGAGGGGCAGCCAGGAGAGAGAATTATACATCTGAACAGTTACAATAGTGTATGTACATTTCTGTTCTGTTCCAGTTAAGCACACTGTGGATACACTTTTAAAGCTTAATACTTTACAACCCATTTCAACACACACTTCTGCACCAACAGTTTGATATACACATAACATACAGTTCTAATACATTAATAACACAGGCATATGAATCATGTTGCTATTCACAAATGAAATATAATTATTTACAAACTTCCAGACAGCTGGACTTGCAGTTTCTCTTTTAGTGACATTTCTCCTCCTTTCAAAGCCTCAAGCTATTTTTTGCAAGTGACCATTGAGAAACGTTACTTGAGAGAGTTGATCCTATCTGGGAATACCTTACCCCAATCCCTGTCTTGAGGTACCAGCTGTCTTGGCATTGCTGACCCCAGTACAGTGCTGCACTGTCCTATCATATGCCTGCAACCCTAGGCTCCACCATAGTCATTTTTGATTTTGCTGGCTGACTCCCTGTAGCCATGGATCCCCCTCAGACTCCTCCAGCCTTGTACTGCAAATACTTAGCACAAGCACCTCCCTATCATGATAAGATTTCATCATGTTAACTTGGTACATTTTGTGCCCCTGCTGCCTGCCTTGAAGTTCTACCATGTAGTTAACATCACTGACCTTCCTTACCACTTTCTAGGGTTCCTCCCAAGCTGCCTGCAGCTTGTTATGTCTGACAAGAATGAGAAACATTACCTGCTGCCTTACAGCATACTTTCTAGCTCAAGCATTCCTGTCATACCAGACTTTTTTCTGCTGTTGGGCATTTGCCAGGTTCTTTTGGGCTAAGCCCATGAGTTCCCTGAGCCTTGTCCTGAGATTTAGGAGATACGCCACAACAGACTCCTTGTGGGATTCATTCTCACCCTCCCTTCATCACGAATCAGATCTAGAGGTCCCCTCACCCTATGGCCATACAGCAACTCAAAGGGTGAAAAACCTGTGGATTCCTGGGGCATCTCTCTATAAGCAAAAACAGATGGGGCAAATACTTGCCCCACTCCCTCTTAAAATGGTCTGCACATGCCCGTAGCATGGTCTTGAGTGTAGAGTTTAACATCTCAATAAGACCATTAATCTGGGGATGGTAGGGGTGGTCTTTAAGTGCTTCACCTCACAGTGCTTCCACAGACAAGTCAGCAGGTATGACATGAAATTTGGACATCTGTCAATCAGTATTTCTTTTGGGAAACCTACCCTGGTGAAAATCTCTAACAAAGCATTTGCCACATTTTCTGCCTCAATGGAGGATAGGGCCACCACCTCTGGGTATCTGGTAGCATAATCTACTACCATTAGTATATACCTTTCCCCTGTGAAACTTGAGGTACTCCTGGGGGTTCATATTATATGATCAAATGCTAGAAATAGCGAGCGATCTATTATTGAACCCAAATCCACAAAATCACAAAATGTCAAAGGAACGGATCAGCGAATTTTCGCTAATGCAAAAAAAAAAATGTACAAGCTGTGCCCCTACACCCCCTACTTTAAATGTACCAACTCTGAGATTGCACCACAGTGAAGAAAACAGCAAAGTCCGGAGAACAGCCCAACAAATTTTTTCCTTCGATATTCTGTGGTTTAGTGCATTTGGGTTTGACAAATGAGCATTCTCTATTTCTAGCATTTGATCATGTAATAGGAACCCAGATGACCCACAATATCCATAGCTGCCTTCTGAAATGGCTCTTCAGTTACAGGCAAAGGCATCAAAGGAGCCCTGACCTTGTCTCCTGCCTTGCCTACTTTTTGGCACTGCTCACAGGTCCTGCAGTACCCTGTTACATCTTTGGAAATCCCAGGCCAATAAATGTTCTGCATAATACATCTCTTGGTATGCTGTATGCCCAGATGACCTGCAAAGGGAATATCATGGGCTATGGCTAGAAGTCCCAGATGGTGGGATCTAGGCACTATCAACTGCTGTATTCTCTCACCCTCTAGCCCTCAGGGGTCCACTCTCTGTACAGTAACCCTTTGTTCGAGTTTACAGATTCCCCTTTTCCTTGAGAATTAGGTGCCTCACTAGCTACCTCCCTCAGGCCTTGTAATGTAGGGTCTGAGAGCTGAGCCTGTCTCACTATCAGTCTGGGTACTACTACTCACATCTGCCCTTGCAGTCACTCTGTCCAAGGGAACATCAGTACCCACAAGCAACTGTGGCTCACCTTCAGTGTCACTGCTGTAGGGTAGCTCCCTCACTGAAGTAATCACCTCACCAGTCCTAGCTTCAAGTGTGCAGTCTGTCTGGGTCCCCCAGGCTACCAGAACCACGTGCTTGTCTCCAAGCCTGACTGCATTTAACTGAATGCACAGAAGGTACTGCATTATCAAAATCATTCCCTATCAAGACATCTGCAGGGATATCCACAAACACACCTACTTGCTTGCTTCCTTTTCCACCCACCCAGTCAAGGTGAACCCTAGACAAAGGTATTTAGAATGGGGTCCGTCCTAAAGCTCTGACTGGAGTAGACTGGGCAAGCAAGTAGTGCTCCTCTTTAACCATTACAGGCTTCACAATGGTTAGGTCAGAGGCTGTGTCTCCCTTAGCAGTGGCCAGTTTCCCATCTCCTAAGATAGGATATAACCTCTTGTGGTAGTTTGGTACTTTTGTTGTCTCCAGACAACTCACTGCTGGCATTATGTCATTCCCACTTACTGGCACTCCCACCTTTTGTTCCCCACTTTGCCTCTGTGGACATCTATATGCTACATGGCTCCACTGGTTGCATTTAAAACATTTAACCCTATGTCCTGGCATGTACCTGGACTAGTGGCTTCCCCCTAATACTGACAGACTCTGTTGCAGTGGTTTAGGCTGCCTACCATGGGTTTCTTAGACATATGAGCATCACTGGGTATCCCTTTCCTGTGCAGTGATGCCCTGCTTGCTAGGTATAGGTCCCCCCCCACACTCATCTGCAGTATTGCATTGCCTATCAACTAACCAGATTTTCATGTTCTCAGGCAAAGTACTAAGGGCTTGTTCCCTCACCAAAATGTCTGCCAGCCCTTCAAAAGTGGTGACCTGACACCCACTCAACCACCTATGAAAATAAGTTCTTAGTTCTGCAATATATTCACACATGCTTTCATCTGCCTTGCATTTATGCTCACAAAACTTTTTTTCTATAAGCTTCAGGTGTTAACTAAAAACAACTAACAATTTTTAACAGTATTATAATTTAAGCAATCAGTATCCAACAATTTAGAAATAGCAGTTACAGTTTTACCATGGAGTAAGGGGGTCAGGAACCATACCCAGAGCCCTTGGTCAACATTATACTGTTTACATATCCTTTCAAACATATGAATAAAACTATCATAATTATCACCCTCTGTAAATAGTGGAAGAAATTTACTGACCTTTGTTCCTTCTGGGGTTTGATCACTCCCTACCCCATTACCTCCATAACCCTGTTGAAGAGTCAGCTTCTCCTTTCCATGTTGCCTCTGCCTCTCCTTTTCCTCAGCTTCCAGACATCTCAGTTTCTAATTTTCTTCAGCCTCCAGATGTCTCAGTCTCTCTGCTGATTCTGTTTCCAAATGCTTGTCCTCTGGTTCAAATCTCTTTTACTCCAGATGGATTTTTAAGTACTCTGTGGAAAGGTTGAACTGTACATTTTCTGAGACTTGTACATTCCCAAGGCCAGTCTGATTGTCCTTCTGGTGCTGGTTTGTGATGCAGCTGTGACTAAGGCTGCAATAATTTCTACTTTAGTTAGGTTGGTGTGCCCCAGTCTTTTGGCTTGGCACATCTCAGCCAACTGGCTCCTTGTCAGCTTGCCATACTCCACTGCTGACATCCTTGCCTGCTCTCCCTGTCTAACTAAGCTAACAAAAAATAAATAAAACTATTGTGATGTGAAATTCTGAATGTTCACTCTGTGGCTGATTGAGAGTACAAGCAACTTCCTTACTGACCATTGTTTACAGGCTACATGAATTCAACATCCACACCACTAAATCCCAATATGTGGATATCCCACCACTGCCAACCAATATATGTGATGTGGATATCTCACCACTGCCCACCAATATATGTGACACCCCAGCACTGGACCAGTAATCAAGGAGACTCGATCCTCACCACTAGCACCAGTGGGGGACGTACACTGGGAGGGTGAAAAGTACACACACAGTATTTCCAGGTGCAGCTCTCTGCATCAAGTGCAGTTTCCCTTAAGAGCACACAGAGACCACAGTCAGTCTGGGGCTGGTTTCTCCCTCTTTCTCCAGTTCTCCAATAAGACTTCCCACTGGTATAGCTATAGAGTTTAGATCTCCTCTGTGTGGCCAAGCCAAGACCTCCAGCACCCTCTCTGTCGAACCAGTGCTTCGTGTCACTGCCCAAGTAGCTGACACACACACACACACACACACTG